>NC_134108.1:77271818-77574848 GCF_040939455.1 Microcebus murinus
TTTTTCTAACATCTAATTTTTTAATGTTCAGTTAAGTTCCATTCTTTTCATCAAGTCTTTAACTGTTCTAGCCCTATAACCCTATCGCTTCCACTTAGTTGGCATTCATATGTACTGCTTTTTTTGATGATAATAATCTTGCATTCTCTTGTTTTCCAATCTGCTTGTATGTTCTGTGAGGACATGCAGTATATGTTAAATATTATCTTTTTCTATGATTTAGTTTAATACATGCCTAGTTTAGTAAATATTCTTTCCTTAGGAAAAATTCCTTAATTATTACTTTGAAATATCTATCTACCTACCACTAAAGGTTAATATCCAAGTATCAGGGATCAAGGGGAACAAAATTTTGATGGTTCATTTTAGGTCTGCTGCTGTTTATTCTAGTTGTGGGTAGGTCTATTCTGTTACTGCTTTGTCTTAAGAACCTCAAAATTCAAATTCAATTTTAATTAGTCATTTAAATAGCATAATTCAGTATTATGGAAGAGAATGCAAAGAATCAGGACTTCTTTGATGGGCTGCACGTGGAGGCCTTCTCTCCATGGTCGAGTGTGGAAGATGTACTGAGAACATTGGTCTCAATGACCAGCATTCTCCCACATGAATATAAGCCTTCTGAGAAACGTGTATGGTGGTCATTAGGTTCACTTTTGTTTTATAGGTTTAAACATTTTTAACTAGGTCCTTTTTTTTTTTTAATAGCTTATGTGCCTCCAAGGAATCTTAGTTTTTCCGAAGTGACTTCTCACAGTATCAAAGCCAACTGGTCTCCAGCTGGGGAAAATGTTTTTTCATATCACATCACCTACAAGGAAGCTGCTGGAGAAGACGAGGTCACGGTGGTGGAGCCAGCGTCGAGCACTAGTGTTGTTCTCAACAACCTTAAGCCAGAGACCCTGTACCTGGTCAACGTGACTGCAGAGTATGAGGATGGCTTCAGCATCCCCTTAGCCGGAGAGGAGACCACTGCGGAAGGTGTGTTGGAGTTTCTGCTGCTGTTTTCCAAAAGCTAGTAATTTATTACAGAACAGAGTTACTGTTTGCAACAACCATCTGCTTTATAGTTCAGAACTGTGAATGCCTTTGTAAGATTTGGCACCTTTAAAATACAGCTTTTCATAAATCTTTGTAAAAAAAAAAAAGAGAAAAAAAAAACACTTCTAAGTAAAAAGCCTTAGGTTTGTTTTGATAAATTTGATGTTAGGAGACATAGAGAACTGTTAATAATTATGGAATTAACTTTTGAAATGCTGCATATCCATCTTTTTCTGAACCACACTTCAGGAATGTCATGTTTTAAATACTTCTGAAACTGCCTTACTGCACTTGTGGAGCCGATGGCAAATGTATATTACCAAGTTTTTTTTCCCCTTTAAAATTGTGGTAAAATACACATAAGATAAAATTTACCATTTTAACCATTTTTGAGTGTACATTTCAGTGGCATCAAGTACCTTCACCTTTCGCCACCATCACCTCCATCCATCCCCAGAACTTGCCAAACTGAAACTGTACTCATTAAATAATAACTGCCCATTCCTTATTTCCGTTGCTCCTGGAAGTCACCATTCCATTTTCCGTCTCTGTGAATTTGATTACTCTAAGTACCTCAGATGAATGGAATCATAAGTATCTGTCCTTTTGTGACTGGTTTATTTCACTTAGTATGATGTCCTCAAGGTTTATTCATGTAGCATGTGTCAGAATTTCCTTTCTTCTTAAGGTTGAATGATATTCCACTGTGTGTGTATGTTACATTTCATTTACTCATCCATCCATGAACATTTGCATTGCTTCCCCTCTTTAGCTATTTTGAATAATGCTTCTATGAACATTGATGTACAAATTTTACCAAATGTTTTAAGCGGTATTTGTTTAGATGTGTCTTCTTTATTGGATATCATCAAATATTTTCAGAGATAATTCATTTAAAGGGCACCAATTTAATCTGGTTTACAGAAGACTAAGACAAGGCAATTACTCTTTAATGTAAACATACTGACTATTACAAGACATGTCAATTGTTCTTCCCCATCTTGAATGAGGATAGGAGGCAAAAAAACTGAAAAGAGCAAAAAGTCTATGGCAGTTACAAAGAATTATTTGCTAATAAGGATAGCTCATGTTGCCATGCCTTACTGATAAGAACTAGACAATCTTTTTTTTAGGCCAGGCGAGGTGGCTCATGCCTGTAATGCTAGCACTCTGGGAGGCCGAGGCAGGAGGATTGTTTGAGCTCAGGAGTTCGAGACCAGCCTGAGCAAGAGCGAGACCCCGTCTCTACCAAAAATAGAAAAAAGTAGCCAAGCATAGTGGTGCATGCCTGTATTCCCAGCTACTCGGGAGGCTGAGGCAGGAGGATCTCTTGAGCCCAAGAGTTTGAGGTTGCTGTGAGGTGGGCTAATGCCACGGCACTCTAGCTGGGGCAACAGACTGAGACTCTGTCTCAAAAAAAAAAAAAAAAAGAGAATCTTTTTTTCTGTGAAACATTTTTCAAATAAGATGGACATTTTTCTTTTGCGCACGGTTTAGGTATATTTCTGCCTGAAGGCCAGCAAATAAATGAAATAACCTAAGGTGTCCTTTCATTTTTTGTGATCCTGTCTGCTAGAAGTTCACACTTAGATATTTCTGATTTTTTTTTTGTCAATTTTCTGTAATGCCCATACTGCTGCTTGTTGAGCCTGACCCTTTTTCCTCAGCAATTTGGGATGGAGATGGGAATGTAGCCTGTCTCAAGAGAAAACGTCTCTAAAGGGTTTTTGAGTAGAGGCCACTACATTCATACATACTATATGAATGTATTTTTGGTCATTGGGCCATTGTGGTAAAATTTGGTAAATGTCTTTTCAGTTCTATCATCTGTGGTGGTTTATATCTGGGATATAAACTTTCTTTCATCAATAAGGAAGTTTCTGATTTAATACCTTCATTAAGCTAACAATTATTGAGCTCCTGCTATGCATCAGGTGCTATGCTGAATGTTTGCCAGGGATTATCTCATCTAACCACTTCAGTACTCCTATAAATACTCAAGTTTTATTGCTATGCAATCTCAGGCTCAAAATTACATATCTATTAAGCTTCAGAGACAGTATTGAAACCCATCAGTCTATCTGCCTCATTTGTTCTGACTAGTTTAGTCTTTTTCCTTGCCACACAAAATGAATCATGGGCGTAAGTTTGCCAGCTACCTTTTTTTTTTTCTTTTCTGGAGAGATGCATTTCCTTTCTTTCTCCCTGGGCTGATCTATTTATGTGTTGAATATGTAAATAAACTTCTCATTGTGGATACATGCACAGCATGTTGTATTAGAGTTTCACCCCAGCGGACTGAGAAGACAATGACCTTCAGTTCACCTTGACTGAATGTGTTCTCCATCTGGACAGTTTGCCCCTTTGAACAAATAGGTCTTTCAAACATGTTTAATAAACACAATGCCAAATAATGTTCTCATTTGGGCTTAATGAAAATTTTATTTAAAACCGTGAGCCTATGGATGTTACCCATACGGCAATTCAACTTCAAGATTGGGATCTAACTAGCACTCACTGGGAGCATATCATGTACTTTTTCTGTCCCATGTACAGTCCAATTATTCTCCAAGTCAAATGACTGTACAAATAACAAATTAGTGTGGGATGGACTGCATAAATGATCTGGTGGGTAAATATGGTAGACCCGAGTGTTAGACATTATTTTCCTACTTTTCTGAGAAAATATAGTGAGAATGAAAGTCTTCGTTACTTATATTCAAAGAAATGAATTATTTTTATTCTCTAATTTTATAGCCATGTAAATGTACCATTTAATAGAATTTCCATGATTTAAAAAAATTTGCTATTATATACATTTTTAATTAAAAAAATAACAGTACTTAGTTTCTTTTTGGTTATTGTAGAATATGTATTTATTGTTTCAGAATCTAGTTAATCTCTGGCCAAATGAAATGCAATGACCTGGAAGTTTGTCCCAAAACTGTTCATGGATTTGTTTAGAGAAATGCTATAATTTAGTGATTAAAATTTAGTTTTTGTATTTTTTTATATAAAATCAGTAAACTTATGTTTGAACACATATGTATATACATATTTTTTTATTTCAGTAAAAGGAGCACCTCGAAACCTAAAGGTGACAGATGAAACTACAGATAGTTTTAAAATTACCTGGACTCAAGCTCCAGGCAGAGTGTTAAGGTACCGAATTATATATAGACCAGTCGCTGGTGGAGAAAGCAAAGAAGTTACCACCCCAGCCAATCAGAGGAGGAGAACGCTGGAGAACTTGACTCCAGACACAAAATATGAAGTATCTGTAATTCCCGAATACGTCTCAGGACCTGGGTCTCCGTTGACTGGAAATGCAGCCACTGAAGAAGGTAGAGGAAATATGCTGACCGTATGGTAGCACCAAAGTCTTAGAATAGAGGTTTTGGACAAGTAACCAGATAATAAAAGTGATGAGACACTTCTCAATTATCTGAGTATCTTAGACCATAGTCCTTTTATACTCAAGTTATTTGAATTTTTAACTTCCTCATGACATCATTTGTGTCAGTAGAACTTAAAAGCTATGATACAGTCTCAATATTCTTTTTAAAATAATATTATTAAATATTCTAAAATAAATTGAGAGATGACTGTGGATAAAAGCCAAACTGCTGTACACCATCAAAACAGATTATATTTTACTTCTTGGGGAGGATTTTTAAACATTAATCTGTTTTCATTTGAATGAGATGGTTAGGATCCCGGGATACATTATGATATTTGTTACAAATTATTGATGTTTAATATGTTATTTCAGTGAGAAAAAATATGGGATTCATAATTTTCCTTATAGTTCCTATCTTTAAGATTTTTTTAATATAAGCAACAGTAATGCTAAGCACATATTAGCAATAATGAGCAGTTATTGAGCACCTATTTCAGTCAAGTTTTACATAAAGGTCATTTCATATATTATCTCATTTAATCCCTGCATATGAACTCGATAAAGTAATTATTATTATCATCTAAGCTTTATTAGGGAATTGAGGCTAAGAAAATTAAAAATAGCTCAAAGTCAGGTAGCTGGTAAGTGGTGAATCTGAGTTTGTGGACTTTACTCACCTTCGAGGAATATCCATTATGACATGGGCTGCTTCAGTCTCACCACCTCCCTGTGCATCCCTCTCCCTCCAGCCTCTAATTCACTCTCCCACCCTCTCCCCCTCCTCCCTCTGCTTCACTCCTCTTCCTCCCTCTGCTTCATTACACCTCCTCCCTCTGCTTCACTCTCCCTCTTCCATTTGCTTCACTCTCCCTCCTCCCTCTAGTATACTCTCCCTCCTCCCTCTGCCTTACTCTCCCTCCTCCCTCTGCCTCACTCTCCCTCCCTCTCTCTGCAACCTAGCTCATTAGCTTTTCCTGTTGGAGACCCTTTCTTTTTCCACCTACTTTCTTCCTCCTCGCTTCCATTTGGAAAGTTACTACTTTACTTTTTCTCTCTCTTGCTGGAGATCTTTGTGCTGGGCACTGTAAAATGACCCAGTAACTCTTTATCTTTCTATTTTCTGGAGTAAAACTGGCTGGCTGTTATGTGCTCAGTGGAGAGTGTCACATGGTTGGGTGTCTCGAGACCCTTCAGAGATGACATGGGCAATCTACAAAGAAAGCCACGAAATACCAGACATCATAATTGCAAAGGGATGTGTAGCCCTTGGGAGTTGTACCCAAGGCTAGGTCTCAGGCTGTTTCTCCTCTTAGTTTGTTTTTTTTTTGTAGAGACAGCATCATTTTTCATCATTTACCATTTTTTATGCATTATTTCAGCATTTTATGCATTTTTCAGCATTATTTCCTGTCTGTTACCTGTAGATGTTCCTAGCATTACACTGATAAACTGTATTTACTGAAGATTTCTTAGAGGAGTTAAAATCTACATTGTACCATTAATCACCATGTACACATTTTATAGTGCTTTGTTCTACTTTTAGGGAAAGTTTAGGGAAACTTCTGAAAGATTTTCTGTGTAAGATTTTCATAGAAAAGGAATTGTATATCTTTTGCTTTGTTTCCGCTAACATGTAGAGTCCAGTTTAGAAATGCTTAAACTTCATTGACTAGTCAACAGTTAAAATTACCACAGTGTCACACAGGATATAAATTTGATAAAATGCATATGTATAGTAACAAATTGTTTTTCAAGTCAGTTTATTAAATAATGGGTTTTGATGTTGTTGTTGTTTTTTAATGAAGTTAGAGGGAATCCAAGGAACTTAAGAGTTTCTGATCCTACGACATCAAGTATGAAATTATCATGGACTGGAGCACCAGGAAAAGTGAAGCAGTATCTTGTCACATACACCCCGGTGGCAGGGGGCGACACTCAAGAGGTCACTGTGGGGGGAGATACAACCACGGCTGTGCTGAGGGAATTAAAGGAAGGGACACGATATGCCTTATCTGTGACGGCCTTGTATTCATCTGGGGCTGGAGATGCCCTTTCTGGAGAAGGAACAACGCTGGAAGGTAATTACTGTCACATTTTATGAAAATCCCAGAGTTTATTTGTGATTATGCATTTAGGAAACTTAAAATGTTTTTAGAGAATGGAACCTAGAAATGTGGTAATTCTCTCTCTCTCTCTCTTTTTAAAGAAGAGCTCTTATTTAATTTATTTATTTCTTATTTTATGTAGAGATGAGGTCTCACAGGCTGGTCTCAAACTCTTAGGCTCAAGCGATTCTCCCACCTTGGCCTCCTGAAGTGCTGGTGTTACAGGCATGAGCCACCACACTGGCCTGTAATTCTTAATCTTAAAAGGAACTTACATTGAAAAACAGATAACGATAAAACTTTCTGTTATTCAGAAATGTAGAATGTAAGCAACTGAAATAATTAACCTTGATTAGGAAGAAGTGTCCCCAGGGAGCTGAATGCATAATAAGGCCATAGAAATGCGTTTATAGAGCCATGGGTGGGTTAAATGGAGAATAGGAGTGGGGCAGTCAGAGTGGGAAGGGGCTGTAGAAAACATCTGTGATGAGGAAGATTTGGGATTGTCCAGGGTTACACAGTTGGCTCTGTCACCCAGGTCCATCTGGAGCCATTTTCTGATTTTCATTCATGTGCTCCTTCCCATTCACTGTGCATAAAGGCATTCATAATAGCTTGAGAAATGTGGGAATCCAAATTTCTGTTTGTTTTCTAAGTAACCTCTAAAATGCAATTCTATGTTAGACGTTGAAAGTTAATGCAATATAAGACTTAGTGAAAAACATCAAGACTAGAACTGTTTCCTTGGTTCTCTAGAGTTAATTGTCAGAGGGCTTGACATTTCTCAGGATCTTCTGAGATATAATTACAGCCTAGGTTTGACTCACCGCAACTACTAAGTAGTATAAGAGAGAGAAGTGCAAGTTTATTTTAACCACAATGAGCATGGATTGCAATGCTAAAGAAACAATATCAGTGTGTGATTACAATGATGTTGACTCAGTTCTATCATTGGGGACCTAAATGGGCTTTCAGGCAATAACGTTCCTTTTCTTTATCATCATATTTTACATGACTTATTTTAAAAGATTATAGGAGGAAAATGAATCTGAAGTATCTTTTGTGATGTGAAATCACAGTGATATTAGGCAAAATACCCATCAGATTTCATGGCTTCAGCAACTTGGAGAATTGTAGATACTATAATTGGCAGGGACAGGGCCTACAATGGGCAGTTCTCATTGGAAACTTCAATACTTAGTCAAGAACTAAAAACAAATAAAAAAAATATATATTCTCATCAAAATAATAGCAATCAAAACTTTAATCCTTGCAGTTCATGAAATGATTTTAGAAAAGGATTTAAATGAGAGATTAAATACCAGTGTGTAAAGGACTGAGAATCAGAAGCCTCATGGTTGCACTGCTCAGCTGTGTGATGTTGGAATAATCCCTTAACCCCTCTGAACCTCAGATTATCCATCGATAAAGAGAGGATGATTATCCTCCCTCCTTCCTCCTGGGGTTATTGTGGAGATCAAATGGGAGAATGTAATTGAAACTCATTGGAAACTGTCAAATACTATATGTATATAAAATTCATCAAGAGGAAATAACTTACTAACTTTAGATCTGCTATCTAAAAATATAATTGTCCCTCTAGAAACCACACGCACACAGGTCCCAAGGTCAGCTCAAGGAATCCCTGTGTAAGAAAAGTTGACCCTCCATATAAGTGGCTTTCACTTCTCAGCAATACTGTACTTTTGATCTGCATTTGGTTGAGGAAGCTCTGCATGTAAGTGGACCCTTGCAGTTCCAACCCATGCTGCTCAAGAGTCAACTGTTTAGCTTTAGTATTTTAGAGATAATTGATTGGTTACATGTAAGGTTTGGAAATAAGTAGAAACAGAAATTGCCTTAACTGCAGAGACATAATCCAAGCAATAAAAGCATGTGATCTTTACATCTGGAGCAATATCCAGAAATTTAGAGAAGTATGTCCTTTTCTTTTGACCTTTTGAAGTTCTCTTTCTGATATGCTTTCCAAAGTCCTTCAGCATAGATTGTTCATAGGATTTTTTTCCCAAAGGATAAACTTTCAATCTTTTACTTTTTACACAATAGGTATAGATTATATTTGTGAAAATTTCTCCTTTATAAGGAGTATCTTGGAAATAATTTAATAGTTTTACCTCTGGTTGTACCTTTTAACCTTCTGATATTGGTTTGCATTTTCTTGCTCTTAAAACCATATTCATACTCTGTCAAAAATCTTCCTGATTCTAAAACTTAAGGCATTTTTGCCAAGAATAATATATTAAAAACCTTATATAACAAAATGTACTTTTTAATTTTAAAGCAAACACATACTATTGGACTGTGATTTTTCTAGCCAAGATGTATGGCTAAATTGTAATTTTATAGCTCTGCATAAGTGGCATAGAAAATCTACCAACTTATATGCATGTAGGAGTGTACATACTCACACGTATGCATGTATTTGATCAGAAATTATCACTAAGGTAGATATACAAGTAGTAAAATAAATTTTAAAAACTACTGATTGCCATTTCTTGAGAAGGAGGGAAGCTAGATAATTTTCAGGATTTCTTAAAAAATACAGTTAATTCGTAATTAAAGCGTAATAATAAAAAATATTTTTTCCATTTACACTAAAGCTCTTGACTACAGTGAAGGATGACAAAAACAATGCTGCCAGCCTGATTTTATTAACATATTTATCCCATTGCATTATGTGTGGTAAACTTGACAAATATGTGAAAGCATAGTTGTGACTAAATTAAAATAATAGAAGATTTTTGCCCCTGGTTATTCCATTTCATTTTATTGTATTAACTCAGCCAAATCCACATACCGTATACAGGAATAGGATATGATGGTAAATGCAGAGAGTGGAAAGCCCAGAAACAGAGCCAGGCAACTGCTTTTGAGGGCTGCTGTTTTTCTAATCTGTTTTTCTCTTGGGAAAGGAGGTGGTAAGAGCAGAACTTGAAGGAATGTTTCTTCTATCCAGAGGCATGGAATCAGCAGGCAAGAGCATTCTGTAGGTTGGACATTTTGTAGATGACCTCAGTACATTATGGCTTTCGATACAAAAAGAAAGAAAGTTTTTTTTTTTTTTTTCTTAAATATGTAGTGTGGTCTACAACCATCCCTAACTTGAATCTGTTTCCTAGTACTTTTTTTTGAAATGCAGCCAATTATCAGAAAATTTCCCTGTCGCTGGGAGAGAGATTTATTAGCATTGGCACTGAGGAGGTTCACGGTTGGCTGTAGTACTGTATGCAATAGAATCACAAAGGCAGAGTTTATTACTATTTCAGACCTAAACTTCAGAGGAATCTGAGCACAAACCATTAGGTTTGATTTACGTTGTTTTTTTCCCTTGTTGTTGCTAAAGTAATTACTAAAACACTACTGCCTACGAAAATGCATTTTAAGTCTTCATAGAACCTTTGGTTATTACTGTTAGTGATTAGAGGCAGGGAAACCTATTTTGATGAACCTTGAAATAAATAATGTCCATTTTAATTCAGAGATTTCCACAAATGAATGAAAATTTCAGTCTGAGACTAACATGGCTCTTTAAAAATTTTTTTTGAATGTTGCTTTTTGTCTACAGAAAACATGACTTTTCAGAATTTCCTTTGTTTCAGTTGCTGTAGCAACCTGCCAATGTCCTAGACATGAATGGCTTCCTACAGATCAGACCAGCCTCACTCAGTTGACATTTTGTTACAATGAGGTTTTTAGCACATCACAGGAATTCTGCGTGATGTTGAGTAACATGGGCTTCTCTAAGATGGACTAAACAAGGCCTCTGTGTTTTCCTAGAGTTACTATGTCATAATTTGAAAAATCATGTATTCTGGGTATGACAACTCTGATGTTGCTAGGGAACTTTAGCACAATCACTAAACAGTAATTTCCCATTTCCTTTTCTGTGGATTGATGTGTATCAGAAAAATCTAAATCAAAATGGAGAGATAATAATTATGGAAGAAATCTATTTTGCTGAAGCAGGCTTTGAAGTTGAATGGTAATATAATTGTTAAGAGGTTTTCAAGAACAGTATAGCTTAAAGTAACTGAGATAACTTATCAATAGTGAACTTTGTCCTTTGGAATGGCGGTTCTAATTCATTGCTTGTAAATCAAGTGTATTTCCACATGAATGTTACCCAGGAGCAGGTCTTCTGTATTGCTGTGGAAAGTTGGATGACTTTTGAGTTGAGCTCTAACGGAAAAGACAAATTGATTTAGAAGAGAGTTTACATTACATTTTCAATTTAATTTCTATTTTTGAAAGTGGTATGTGAAATTCAATGAAAGCTGGCTGGAATAATCTATAAGATGAAATACAGTTTCATTTCATGATGATTAATTTTTCAGTTATCATCATTGGCTAATTCGTGTTATAATTATATTTGAATTGGATGATAATTTGCTTTTCAGAAAGCAAATGGAAAAGGTCTAAGGAAACATAGGAAAGTTACTTAAATGGGGCATTAGTTCTTTGGCGTGGTATGTGGAAAAAAGCAGTGTAGAAATCAACCCCTTGTGGATGTTCAGATCATGAAAAATACACCTGTCTAAATTACTTCCCATAGCAGCAGCACAGAGACACATGCAAGCAGGCACTAGAAAAATGGCTTTTGAATATTTATGAATATGTTTCATATGAATATGTTTTATAATGAGGACAGAAATGCTGAGCATCAAAATTCTATCAAAACCTGATATAGAATTTTGTACTTTTTTTTTTTTTTTTTTGAGACAGAGTCTCGCTTGTTGCCCAGGCTAGAGTGAGTGCCGTGGCGTCAGCCTAGCTCACAGCAACCTCAATCTCCTGGGCTCAAGCAATCCTTCTGCCTCAGCCTCCTGAGTAGCTGGGACTACAGGCATGCACCACCATGCCCGGCTAATTTTATATATGTATATAGGCCAATTAATTTCTTTCTATTTATAGTAGAGACGGGGTCTCGCTCTTGCTCAGGCTGGTTTCGAACTCCTGAGCTTGAGCAATCCGCCCGCCTCGGCCTCCCAGAGAGCTAGGATTACAGGCGTGAGCCACCGCGCCCGGCCAGAATTTTGTACTTTTAAATTTATGACAGCAATGCACTGTTATTCCTTATGCCTGTACCGCTACTATACTAGTAAGAATAGGGTATATGGAGAGACTATTGAGATGGAATCAAAGCAATAAAAATAAAGGCATACCATCCTTACAGTTGATGATTTGTTTGAAAAGATTGCCAGAATTTCAATGACCCAAGGTGAAAGTGATACAGAGAGCACAGGGATATAGTCCAGAGCAGAAGAAAGCAAGTACTATGAGATTAAATAATATTGAAAACAATGAGAGTTAGGTAAAAAACCTGAGCAGACCCTAGCACCAGATATGCATTTGTCGGTCTTGGGACAGAAGATGAGAAAGAACTCAGGGAGGCAGGGAGGGAGCCGCTGCTAGAGCAGAAGTGGATCTGGGTAGAGGGATAGGTAGTGAGAAAGTGACAGTGATTCTACTAGAGCTGGTTACAGTTCCTTTCCCTTTTGAGGAACTGTAATCTTTCCTGCAGAAGGGTTACAGACTGGCTTTTGGACATATTTACTTCCTTATTCTTCCCTATTTCCTATTTCCCCTTAAGTGCTCCATAAAGGGATGCTTGACCAAATCCATCTACTCAAACGAAACCAAAACAAGCCAAATAATCTTTTCCTGTGGTTACTGATGTCTGGGGTTTCTTAGATTGAGGACAACAGCTACAATATATTAAACCAAGCAAATGCCTGCCTAGGTAACACTTTGAACCTCGTCCACATAAAAATTTGATCAATTGTTCAATAAGAAGCATGTATTGAGAGCCATTTCCTGTCAAGACAGGAAGGAGGGGAGAAGAGAGCAGTGAACATCCTGCATGTGCTCTAGGATGGGAAGATGTCCTGAAAAGCTTAAATCAACTTCTCAGTTCTCTGAGGGTCAGCCTTGAGATCACTTAGCTACCTAAAAGGATGATTTGTTGTGCCTGGCAATATAGCCATACCATACATAAACCATCAACAGTCCTACAAAGCACCACGTGTCTAATGATTTTGACCAGTGTACTTTCACCATACCTGTCTTTATTTTGAAGGAGCCCTATTTCTAAGTGAAACCGAGTGTGAGGGTTAGGGTTCTTTTCCGCACTGACCAAGCACACCTTCCAAATAAATGCTTCTCTAGGTCTCAGCAAGGAGAAGTGGAAAGAAGAGAAAAGAAAGACATGGGCAAAAGAATAAAGAATTGTAGAGGAATTAGAATCCCAGGGCAGATTTAAAAGATTTTTAGAAAGCATCAGTCCTTAGGCACATCCCCAGATATTCCAGTTTAATTGATTTGGGCAGGGTCTAGCCTTTGGCTCTTCAGGCAGTTTTATGTATCTATTCAGGCCCAATCTCATTATTTTGCTGCTGAAAACTCCAGGGCCCCAGGAGGTGACATAGCCCACTGGTGGCCTGCTCAGCTGGTGGCACACCTAGCCCCAAGACCAGCTTGGCTACTTGCCAGCCTGCCTCCTGCCAGCTGTACCACAGGGTGCAATCCAGTTGCTTCAGTTTTGGTAATCTGATGTTTGGTCAAGCCAAGATCTCATTTTTTAAAAATTCAAGGGTTTTACAAAATTCTGATAAAATTTATTTGTCATGGGTACACCATATTCTCAAAATTCTTGGGTGTAATTCAACAGAATACTCAGCCTTCCCTCCTGCTTTTTTTGGTTTTGTTTTGAGGAAAAACAATTATTCCTGTGTTTGAAAATAATATAGGCTTAATATTCAGGAATATTCTTATTAAACTGACTGATTGACATATAGAAAACCCATATCAAGGAGTTTATCTTTTCAATCTTGACTTCTGGATCAAAGTATCTTTCTTGTTTTTTGGAATCTATAATTCTTTGTCACATATACATCATGTTGTAATGCCAGTGCCTGCAAATAATGCCTTTACATGCCACAGGCAGAAACTATTATTTTTAAAGGATTTTTTTTTTCTGTGATTGAGAAATTATTCAATGTTTATTCAAATTGGTGTTGTCATGACATTAATAGGAAGTCAGGAATATTGGTCATTTCATTTGCATCTTTAAAAGTGCTTTTGAAGATTATTTTCAGGACATTGATAAACCTGGCAAAGGCCTTTGCTGCATTTTGTTCTAGCTTTCCAGCTCTTGAGAGTGTTAAAATAGTTGATTAAAATCCATGGGGAGACATGTCTCATGCTTTAAGACCCTTTTATTTTAAGCCCAGTAATGTCTTTGTGAATGTATTTTTACTTCAAACACAATGCTCTTCCTATTATTTTTCTCACAGTGAACTCATTAGCCTGTGTTTGTGACATTGATGTCTGTTGTCATGGAAATAAACAATGTCACAAATTTAATGCTGTAGAATGAAGAATGAAAAATAGGCTGAGAAGCACAACTTTTAGGAAAAGTAGAAGCTGCAATTATTGTTTTGATATTACCCTAGTGTTAACTTGGAGGATGATTCATTCCCATATTCTAGCTAACCTTATTTGTCTTTTATTTTTTTGGAATGTCTTTAATGCAGTATTCAGCTTATTTAAATTTAGTCACTCTCAAGTAAGGTCCTTCCACAGCAGCTGTTCCTGACTGAAACGTAGGAAATTTAGGAGAAATGGCACATATGGAAAAACAGTGTATATCAAGCCAAGGAAAAATGTGCTGTACATTGAAAACTTAGAGACTAGTTGTTGGGATATCAAATATCAAAACAAATAAAAACCCAACAAACAGAAAAACCCCACAACCAAACCAAATAAAAGAAACGAACAAACAGCTTGAAATTGTGCTTTTATATTCCTGCAGGTAGAGAAAATATAAAGGTGTATGGCCATTTAAGTAGCAAAGACAGCTAAAGCAGACTTTCAAATAGGAATTAGCCTGAAGTACTGAGGGAAAAAAGTCAATGTGTTCCTGAAAATAAGTATTCTTTGTTGCAGTGAAATATGTAACTAATTTCCTTCCAGAGATGAGATGTGCTTTCAGCAGTTAAAGTTATTTATAATGGAGTTAGAATTTTCCATGTGGGCTTGGGGTCTGGTAGGCTGCCCAGCTCCTGTTTTATTTATTTTTTGCCCTGAAAATCCAACCACACATGATAGGTTTTTGTCCACCTAGATTTCTTTTTCATTCATTGTTGTCTTTATTTTTTTGTGTTGAAATATAATTGTTTAATTAAAAGTAGTCTTAGGATATGAATTTTTTACTCTTTGAGTCAAGTCAAATAATAGCCTTCAAAATTCTTGTAAGAATGTTATATATCATTTGCATGAACATACAATTACTGGTAAAATGTATGCTGAGGAAGCAGATAGTTTCATATTTATGTCATACTGTGGCATAAACCCTCATAAAGGTAGCCAATATAAAGCGACCTGTATATTTATCTTACATTTAAAATATGGAAAGTGAGGGTTTTATTGGAAGACATCTGTGCCTCCCATTAAGTTGAGGTTTCCATATTTTTCCATTTGGGTTGTATTTTTTTGAATGAAAGAGCCAAAATTTAGTAGCAGACGTTTTCGATCAGCTAGAACAAGTGGTGTGTTTTATTTTGATGACTAATTGCTTTTAAGTTTTCCAGAAGAACTGGTAGTTTTTAGTTTCCTTAGGGTTAAGCTATATTCAAAGTTTGCATTTCTACTTTTTAACTTTTTTATCTGCATGAGCAAATAAAAGTTTCACCAGATAATGATTGTTGGAATTAAGATTTGCATTGATATGAGATTGTTGTAGTTATTGTAAATCAGACATTGACACTGAGCATATTTAAATTAGATCAGAGAGAAAACGATAATGTTAAGGAAATAAAAATCTATGTGAACAATGGGCTATGTGATAAGGCAGAATGAAATGTGACAAAATTTTGGCATTTGCCCATATTTTTTTCCTTTGGGAAAAAAACTAAGGCACTTATGCCTTCAAGTTTATATGTCATTCTTCTCCTGAGGACCTTACAACACTACTGGGCATATAGAGGCAAGGCTGATAGGGCTCAAACACAATTCTGAAGTTTTTTTCCATCAATCTGTTCCACTGACAGAACAGAACAGACAGCTCAAAAAGAAGAAATTTGTTATTATTAATATTTTTTGAGACAGGATCTTACTCTGTGCCCTGGACTGGAGTACAGTGGCTTCAGCATAGCTCACTGAACCCTCAAAGTCCTGGGCTCAAAAGATCCTCCTGCCTCAGTATCCCAAGTAGCTGGGACCACAGGTGCACGCCACTATGCCTGGCTAATTTTTTACTTTTTGTAGAGAATGGAATCTCACTATTTTGCCCAGGCTGGTCTTGAACTCCTAGCCTTAAGAGAACCTTCTGCCTTGGCCTCCCAAAGTGCTAAGATTACAGGCATGATCCACCGTGCTCAGCCCAAGAGATGGGCAATTTTAGACAAGTTGAGTTTGAGTCCAGCAAGTCAGGATGTCTTGCTGGACTCATTAAATGAATATTTAAACATCTACTAGACATTTAAAAAAATAATTCCCTTTTAATTTCAATTGTAGAACGTGGTTCGCCTCAAGATTTAGTTATCAAAGACATCACCGATACATCAGTTGGGGCTTATTGGACGTCTGCTCCAGGAATGGTTCGAGGTTACAGGGTCTCGTGGAAATCTCTTTATGATGATGTTGAGGCTGGAGAAAAACATCTTCCTGAAGATGCAATTCATACTATGATAGAAAATCTGCAGCCGGAGACCAAATACAAAATTTCAATATTTGCAACTTACAGCAGTGGAGAAGGAGAACCTGTGACTGGAGATGCCACAACTGAATGTAGGTAACACACGGGTGTGTTTGGGTGTGTGTCGATGCTGGCTAATAGCTATCAGCCCAAGTGACGACATACAGTTTAACCACTGGAATTTTTTTCTTTAGATGATAAATGAAGACTGAACAATTAGGATCTTTAAAGAATTTGGTTTAAATTCACATTATGTTAGTATCTAAAAAATATATCAAATATATTTTGAAATATTGAATCCCTTTATTCCTTTCAACTAACCATATATATTCATACACATACACATGCATGCACGCATATATATTTATTTATTTTTTCTGGTTGAATGATCAACTCAATAGCATACCCAACTAGTAAGAAGATCAGGAGCCATGGAGACAAAGAGAATTCAAGCACAGTTACAGCTACGTGACCTTGGTCAAGTTACATAACCTTCTTTGAGCTTCAGTTTCCTAATCTGTAGACAGTAGACAATAAATCTTGTCTCTTAGAGTTGTGAGGATTAAGTGAAGTAACAATGTACCAAGCACCAAGCATTGTGTTAAGCCACTTAGAGATGATTGATAAATGATGAGTGGCTATTGAAACTGTGGGATTATCCTATAACCAAGACTAATTCTAGATTTTTTTTACTTTATTCTTGTTATATTTGATAAGGTTAAATCAAAAGCCCACTCAATTTTCTGTTGGCTCAGATTTAACTCAATCTCAATGATATTCTTTCTTATAAATAATTATGAACTACCTACCATTGTCACCTGGCTGGTGAAGGGTGTGTCAGGATTTCTTAATTCATTTTCCTAAAAAGTCATTTGCTTGAGTGATGATCATGTGTCAGTGTAGGCTCAGCAGTTGTAACAAATGTACCTCTGGGGTGGGAGATGTTGACAGTCAGGGAGGGTGTACATCTGGAATGGGGGCAGAAAAAGGTACATGGGAAATCTCTGTACCTTCTGCTCAGTTTTGCTATGAACATAAAACTACTGTCAAAAATAGTCTATTTAGAAAAGCAAATAAAACCAAACCAAAACAAAAATCACTTGTTAAGCATGGGCATTTCTAAGTATTTGTTAGGAGAAAATTTTATTCCTTTCATTTTGGGAGGATTTTAGGAAAAAGGGATTTTAAATGGGCATTCTTACATTTCCTTCTGTTAGAAAGAAGTAGAGGAATTTGGTGATTTTCCTGGCAAAGGAAGAGGGAGGGAGAAGTGCCATGAGCAATTGCAGTTATGTCCCATATCCTGATTTTAAGCTATCCTTAAACTAAAATCTTTTAGTCTGAGTTTTCTAAGGAATTCATTATCTTTTTATGAAAGAAACTCAGTTGAATGTGTAAGCTTAAAATTGTATCTAAATTAACCAGATTGAAAAAACATCAAGCTCCTTGTAGGAAATATGTGAAAAAGCAAATTTCTTAGATACACACATGATTGGTGAATTTTAGTAAATGAAATCTTGTGTATGAAATATATTGGCTGATGTAGTTTAAGAACCTGACAGAAAATCTTTCTCTATTTCTGACAAAATTCATCTGTTGTAAAGAGAAGCCATATTGTAAGCTTAGGCCAGATATGACACATCTAGCTACATTTATTTCTAGGAGGAAAGATACCATTCATGTGGCTGAGAAATTATAAAAGTGTATGTATTTAGAGGGAATTTTTTTCAAAAATTCTTCTACATTTTGTCTTTTTCCAAAAAGTTTGAGCCTTCAGATAATTATTTGGGATTGGAAATGTCTGCAAGGATGTATATTAGCCAAAAGCAAGTATGTTGGCAGAAACTATAAATATAGTTTCTTTTGATAGCTCACTCACTTGGAGAACAGTAGTAGATAATTGAGGATTAATCTAAACAAATTTTAAAATTTCCGGAAAGTAATGAACTTGGCTGAGAGTTCTCATAGTTTCTTTAAACCATAACATGTAAATTGCAACCAATTTACTTTTGGTTAAAATTATATTTTTGCATCTCTCAGAAACGTAATTCCTAATCATATATTGAATTTACCTATTTTATCATTCTTATATTTGTCCTTTATACATATTATGTCTTTCATAAAAAAGTATGGCTGCTTTCAAGAGTTTCTTTTTAACACTGATTTCAAACAATTTGATTATTATGTGTGTTGATTTAGTTTTCTTCATGTTTCTTGTGCTTGGGATTTGTTGAAATGCTTGGATCTGTGAGTGTATAGTTCTTATAGAATTTTTAAAAATCCAACCCATTATTTCTTCAAATATTTTATTTATTACACTGTCACTCTCTTCAGGTAGACATTCTTCAGACCCAGTAATCTGCGTGTGATTTCCTGTTTGTAGATACCCAAGAGACTTTAGCAGTCACCAGCCTTAATGCATGTACAGGATATTATTATGACTTAATTTATCTGCAGGTTTTTTTTTTTTTTTTTTTTTTTGAGACAGAGTCTCACTTTGTTGCCCAGGCTAGAGTGAGTGCCATGACGTCAGCCTAGCTCACAGCAACCTCAATCTCCAGGGCTCAGCGATCCTCCTGCCTCAGCCTCCCGAGTAGCTGGGACTACAGGCATGCGCCACCATGCCCGGCTAATTTTTTGTATATATATTTTTAGTTGGTCAATTAATTTCTTTCTATTTTTGGTAGAGACGGGGTCTCGCTCAGGCTGGTTTCGAACTCCTGACCTTGAGCGATCCGCCCGCCTCGGCCTCCCAGAGTGCTAGGATTACAGGCGTGAGCCACCGCGCCCGGCCTATCTGCAGTTTTTAATCCACGTGAAATTGGAATTTATAAACGGACTTGGATTAAATATGTCTGCCTTTCTAAGGTCGCAAATGTTACATTAAATGACTTATGTTGTAAATGAGAGAAATTGAGTTGTACCTAAAAAATGTCCACCAATTTCTGTGAATATTTTTACAAGGAAACTTTAGAATCAAAATACGTCCAAGTCAAAAAAAAAAACATATATATATATATATATATATATATATATATATATATATATATATAAACTCCAATATATTAGTCTGCTGGAAGTTCTCACACATCTCACTGATGCTTTTCATTTTTCAATCTTTTTCCCTCCTTATGTTTCATTTTGGATAATTTCTATTATCGTGCAATCAAATTCATTAATAATATTTTCTACAATTTCTAATCTGCTATAAATTTCATCCTATGTATTTTTCATCTTAGATGTTGTACTTTTTACCTCTAGAAGTTTGGTTTGAGTTTTTTTTTTTTTTAAATATGCTCTGTATCTCTGCTTATGCTTAATCTTTCTTCTATAATTATTAACATTTGGAATATAGTTTATATTAATAATAGCTGTTTTACTATCCCTTTTATCTGATTCTGTCATATATGTCATTTTTAGTTCTGTTTCTGTTGATTGATTTTTCTTCTGTAATTTATTGTCTTTGTCTGCTTGTACTGCCATAGCAAAATACCATGAACTGAGTGGCTTAAACGACAGAAATTTCCTTTCTCATAGTTCTAGAGGCTGGGAATCCAAGATTAAGGTCTGGCAGGATTTGGTTTCTGGTGAGGGTTCTCTTTCTGGGCTTGCTGACAGTCGCCTTCTCATTGTGTCCTCACATGGCCCTTTCTCCTTCTGTGCATGTGGAGAGAGAAGGAGAACTCTCTGGTGTCTTTACCTTTGCGTACAAAGACAGCAATCTATCAGATTAGGGACTCACCTTTATAACTTCATTAAACCTAATTACCTCCCCAAAGGCCTCATCTCCAAATAACATTAAGTTGAAGGTTAAGACTTCAACATTTTAATTTTGATGAGACGCAAACATTTATTCCATAACATAGATGATAATTTTGTCCTTCTTGGATATCAGACATTGTGATTTTTACTTTGTTGAGTGGTGGACATTTTTATATTCCTATGAATATTCTTAATTTTTGTTCTGAAATACAGTCAGGTTACTTGGAAATAGTTTGATTTTTCTGGAGCTTGCTTTTAAGCTGCTTTAGTTTAGAGCTAATTTTGCCCCATTATTGAGGCAATCACTGCCTAAATACTCAACATGATGGTCCTTGAGTTATGAGGTTTTTTCCCTGGCTAGGGGGAGTATTTCTGTGAACTCCAAGAATTATTTCTTCTGCTCCTTTTATGTGGTTCTTTCCCTGCTCTGATTAATACTGGATTGAAGACTCAAGTATTAATTTTCCTTGTGGCACTCTCTCCATATTTATAGTACTGTCTTCTGCAAGTTCTGGTTGTCTTGGACTCCCCAGACTCACAGTGCTATCTCATCAGTTAAGGGAGGCCACCAGGTTTGATCTGGATTCTTCCTTTCTGTACTGCGAATGGGAAACCCCAAGCAATAAGCTGGGGCAACCCCAGAGACTATTCTCACTTGCTCCTTATCTCTCACCACCGGGATCATTGTCCCATGCTGACTATGTCTAATGTCTCAAAAGTATTGTTTCTTTTTTGTTGTTGTTGTTAGTTTTTTTGTTTTCTTCAGATTTTTTAGTTGTTTCAAATGGCTATTGCCCATGTGAACATTAAAATTTCTTTTAAAATCAGGAAAGATTCTTTGCTGTTTTGGAATTTCTTTCATTTTAATCTTTCCTATTGAAAATGCTTATGACCTTGTGAACACTAAGATGAACTGAATGAAATGATCCCACTTATAAACTCTAATTATATATAAGAAAAAAGAATGCTGTTTGCTGTTTGTGGATTTGGGTGATCTGTTTCTGATAGTTATCATATTAATAATATAGCATATTAGTAAATGATAATTTAATAAATAATACTGATTACATATTAAGCAATAACTGTTAACATATAATGCTTTCTAGAATACTCAGCATATACCAGTTTGTCTTTAGAGACCTTGAGATATTTTGATGTGTTGGAGTTTCCTATCCTTTCATGCTCATAGTCTTATGTACATGACAATCACAAGAATAGTGTTAACTATAGTCACTCTGGTGAGTCATTTATGGATTGCAACTTTTTCTGAAAAGACCCCAGTACAATTTCTACCCCTGCATTCATGATTTTCAGTATTCGGCATGGCATTGTTACTAGGAGAATTCTTTACAGATGGAAATATAATAAAAATTCTAAAACCTCATCTCCGGAAATGGATGTTTTCTTTACTAAAGTCTTGAGAATGCAAATAGGAAATCCCTGCAATATGAACTTCCATTTTTTCATATTAGCTAGATAAAGCAAAAACATCTTACCGAGATCTCACCGAGATTAGGCTCACACGCCATCACGGATTTACGAGCGATGACAATACTAAGCAAGGGAACCGCATGCATACTTAAGAAACCACAGAAAGTTTCTTTTTACATAAATGGAGAGATGGGCATATATTTTCTTTCAATGTGGTTAACATTTTAATCTTCCTTTTACTGCACAGTATCTCCAGATTCCAAAACCTTGAAAGTGGATGAAGAAACAGAAAACACAATGAGAGTTACATGGAAACCGGCACCGGGGAAGGTGGTCAACTACCGTGTTGTATATCGCCCCCAAGGGGGAGGCAGACAAATGGTTGCTAAAGTTCCACCCACAGTCACTTCAACAGTGTTAAAGCGACTTCAGCCCCAGACCACATATAACATCACAGTTCTCCCGATTTACAAGGCAGGAGAAGGAAAGCTTAGGCAAGGATCAGGAACAACAGGTACAAAATAATTATTTTTTTGGGTGACGGGGAATATGTAATGTTTCAAAAGATGACTTCAGTATATCTACTTCATTTGCAAATATTTAAGACTGATTCTGTAGCAAATTAAATTATAATTATTAAAAAGGATGCCTAATTAACTTATCATTTTTACTAAATCTAGTTTCTGGTAAAATCATTCTACACATTCATGTTTTAAGGTGAATCTAATCTGTGTTGTGAGAATTATTTACACTCATGCTTGGGTAGCTAGCATTCTTTCTGTGGTCAGGACTTCTATTGGACATGATATTTTGTGCTACCAGACTTAACTCTTTGTATAAATATGCCTTTGTGTAGGGGTTAATATAATAAAACCTTAAAAGCCTAGACTTACTGATATTTTTAAAAATCTTTTCGTCTTTACAGCGTCTCGATTTAAGTCGCCCAGAAACCTCAAAACATCTGACCCAACTATGTCAAGCTTCCGAGTGACTTGGGAGCCTGCCCCTGGGGAAGTGAAAGGTTATAAAGTCACATTCCACCCTACGGGGGATGACAGAAGACTGGGGGAGTTAGTGGTTGGACCCTATGACAACACTGTTGTTTTGGAGGAACTTAGGTAGGAATTAAGTACATTTGTGTTGAAAGATTGAATAACTTATACAAATTAATATGCCCTGTATAAATAATCATTAACATGTTAGCTTGCCAGCGGAGTATTAAAATCAGCTAAAGCTGCTTTCTTATGCTTGCTGCTGCTGGAGTTGAGGTTAGGAATCGGAGGCTAGCAATGGAATTTCAGCCTTAGCAGGCTTTTCTGTAATGATTTTTGTTTTTACGTGATCAGTAATGGCGTATTTCAATAACACTCTGCTTTTTTAAAATTGACATCTGTACTACACAATTTCACCAAAATTCCGGCCACGTGGAAATGTGTGGGTTCCTGTGCTTTCTGGAAGGGCTCGGAAGACTCATGCTGAGATCCCGAGTATGAATCCCCCTCCGCTGTGATATATGAGAGAGAAAGGGCAGGACTTTGTGCTTGGTGCCAGCTGGCAGGAGAGGGCAAGGCTGGGCTGATTAAAGGTCTAGCTTCGGGCTGTGCAGTGGAAAACAAGGAAATGTGAGTTTGAACAGCACCCTACATTCATTACAGTAATAAGAATGGACTACTGTGTGTTGCCTTTGGAAAGTTTGTTTTTGCAACCATTCATTCAACAGTATTGAAATTATATAAATACTTGCTATTTACTTTTACCAGAGTAGGGAGGATGAAATTCACTGAGCTGACTATGTGTCAGGCATCGTGCTAGGTGCCTTATGTTACTCTGAAAGGTACAGCATTTCCATCATTTTGTAAAGGCCGTTGCTTAGAAGCAGCCTTCTCTGACATGCTAAAAGGGATGGGCGGAGGACTCAGCATCCGATAGAAAGGTACGGCAGAAACTGGTGCTGTGAATGCCTAGTGTTGTCAGGAATGCTTGCTGTGTAGTGTTCCTTGATACTTCCCAGGGTAAGCATAAGCTGGAAAGTGATGGGAATTAAGTTTCTTGTCTTACGATGTTGAACATGATAAGTTCCTCTGGGTGAAAGTTCTTAAATCAAGATGCGTGTCTTTAACAAAGCCAAAAAATGCTACTACTTGAACCCATGGTCCATACAGACTATATGCTTGAATATTGCAGGGCAGGTACCACCTATAAAGTGAATGTTTTTGGAATGTTTGATGGAGGAGAAAGTTCACCACTCGTTGGACAAGAAATGACAACCCTTTCTGATACAACGGTGATGCCAATTTTATCTTCTGGTAAGAAATTGAGTTACAAAAAAAAAAAAAAAGAAAAGAAAAAAAAAGAAATTGAGTTACACTCCCCTAGGAAAACTTAACATTATGAAACTATTTCAAATGTGAACTGTTAGGTTATCGTACAATGAAAGGTGACTATGACATTTTTACACTAAAATTTATTTCAATAATTTACATACTTATCAAAGAAAACTTTTTCAAACATCCAGTCAAGTGTACTTTGGAGAGTATTTTTTTGTGTGTGTGCTTCTCTTATCAGCATTGCATTAGTTATATAGTACTGTATTATTTAAAGATACATTTTTACTAAGCGTAGATATTGTACCTTTTTTTTCTTTTTAGTGACTAAGATGTAGGTTTTTTTTTGTTAAAGTAATTGGAGAAACAAGTTATTTGGGGTGGGCAAGCAGAGTTAGGTTATATAAATAGGTGGGCAACCACAACTTGGAAAGCAAAATGGTAACATAAGACCTTTAGATTTTCTGCCCCTACCACGATCATAGCCTTGATGTTACGTGAAGCTGGTTTTAAACGTTATTAGAGGTGGAAATGGTGGACAGAGTTCACGTTTAAATTTTTCATTATTTCTTAAAAAAGAGTAGATCTGGGCAGTGCAGGAGCAGGCTTGAAGGCTTAGGTGCTTGGGATAGTATTTGGAAATCCTCAATCCTGATGTAGTATATAATGCATGAAAGACACATTTGTACTTTGTAGCATTACCTAGTTTTATCCAATGACTTTTTTTGGTAATAAGTTAGAAAATTCATAGCTGGTAGTATAGGTTCTCAGAAAAGAGAGCATTAAAGAAATGGATGTGGATAAAATAAAGTGTTAAATCTTACTGTTTTGTATTAATGTTCTATTATTTCTCTTATGATGATATTAACTGACTTATATTTTTATTTTGTAGCGTGTACACTGAGGATATTGGGATTATTTTCTCTTCCCAAAGCTTTTTCTTTGTATCAATGTTTGTGCTTGTCTCTACAGCTCTCAATTTATATATTTGTTTGCATACTTTTCTAAATTGTCTTCCATCTTTCTTGATTCTTTAAATGTGCAAACTTTACCATCTATATTTATCTGATTTTTATACATAGTAGATTATAAAGTTAAATAATTAATAACTAAGTAATATAATAGGTTACCATGTTTTCCAAAATATGTCTTTACTTCAAGAAAGTCTAATTTTGAGAGTCAGGTATCTAATACTTCGTAATTTACATAGTAGTTACCTGGGAGCTTAATTATTTCAAAAGATATTTTTTGGCTCACGAAACCATTTTCTAGTTTAAAGATTTTATCATTCTTGTCTGTTAATGACCATTAAATATTGTAGAAGAATGAAACATCTAATCTTTAGATCACGTTAAAATTTGATTAAAATTATTAATGCCTTATAGTTAGATAGTTATACATTCTCATTTATTTCAGCTCTTGTGTTTGTGAGCCCACCAGATTTACAGTGATGTTTAATTCAAGTCTCCAGGTTCTATGAAGGTGGGAAGAAAGTGTAGTCAAAGATGAGGGAAAGATTGGCCACTGAAATAATCTTTGGATGAATTGATTCTCATGACAGTTAATTGAGGCTAATAAATCACGCGGACATATTGTCAGAGTCTCATACTCTAAATTACTGCGCTAAGATATAGTACTGAAATAGGCAACACTGAGCATCAGGGAGTGGTAGAGGCATGTCTAGGAAGTAACCCTGCCAACCATTTGCTCCTTACTGCCTTGTCTCACGATTGCCGTGTCAGGGATGGAGTGTCTCACTAGAGCTGAAGCAGACATTGTGTTGCTGGTGGATGGATCGTGGAGCATTGGCCGGGCAAATTTTAGAACCGTGAGAAGTTTCATTTCTCGTATTGTGGAAGTCTTTGAGATTGGCCCCAAAAGAGTACAAATTGGTAGGTTCTGACAATATTGAAGACATTCAGACACTTTCGATTTGCTCTTTTATACGTAGGCTAATCCCAGTGGTGTTTGTTATTTTAGCCCTTGCTCAGTATAGTGGAGACCCCAGAACAGAGTGGCAACTGAACGCTCACAGAGACAAGAATAGCTTGCTGCAAGCTGTGGCAAACTTGCCATACAAAGGTGGCAATACTCTCACAGGTGAGTAAGGACAGTCCTGCGCGCTCTTTCAGCTTGTGCTTTTGGTCAAAGCATGTGGCCGAGTAGTGATGTGAGTAATTCTCTTTTTACAATCCCACTAGGCATGGCTTTGAATTTCATTCGCCAGCAGAGCTTCAGAACTCAAGCTGGCATGAGGCCTCGAGCTCGCAAAATTGGGGTTCTCATTACCGATGGGAAATCACAAGATGATGTCGAGGCACCTTCAAAGAAACTCAAGGATGAAGGCGTGGAGCTGTTTGCTATTGGTAAGCGTTGAAAAGGATAGTGATGCCCCTGAGGTTTACAAATGTGCTGGGGATGTTTTTGTAGTTAAAAATATTATCTGTAGCATGAAACAAACATTTTCCCTGTCATATAATTTATCAAAATGATAGTCTAGAAAGTTAATTCATTTTTTTTTCTTTTCTGTTTGTAATGAGACAAAACTACATGGGTTCTTAGAAGAAAATTAGTGGATCAAGATGAAAAATGTGCCAAAAAAAAAAAAAAGATGAAAAATGTGCTATTAAGAGGATTCGGAAAAATTCCTATTTGGTTTTCCACCGAATCATGTTTATTTTTGATATCCATTATTTCACTTTTCAGAAAAAACACTGAAAAGATACTTTTTGGTGAGAAACTGATTCTAGAAGCATTTAGAAGATGGTAATTTAGAATAACTTTCAGATTATATTCTTTATTTCTATTTTATAACTCTAGATAAGTAATCATTTTATTATTGATGAAAATAATATATATGTTTTAGTTAATAAATTATTAAACACTCATAGTTGGCCTAAAGCAGCCATTAATTAAGAAAGCCCTAAAACATTTGCTTTCTTCCATTAATTTTTTTTCTGAGGAATGATTTTAATTTGTATATGTCAATTTTCCAAGGTATTAAAAATGCTGATGAAGTTGAGTTAAAGATGATTGCAACTGATCCTGATGATACCCATGCATACAATGTGGCAGATTTTGAGTCACTCTCTAGAATTGTGGATGATCTCACCATTAACTTGTGTAATAGTGTCAAAGGTCCAGGTAAGTCTAGCCTGGGGTTTCTCACACTCAACACTGCTGATATTTTGGGCCAGATAATTCTTTTTTGTGTGAGTGGAAGGGCCTGTTTTGTGCATGGTAACATGTTTACCATTGTCTTAGGCTTCTGCTCACTTGGTACCAGTAGCATTTGGCTGAGTGTGACAAGTAAAAATACCTTCAGATATTGCCAAATGTCTGCTGGGGGAAACACTGTCCCCAGTTGAGGATCACTGCTTTGTTTCTTGGGATGGCACCAAACTAGAAAATGGCTCATAGCTTATTTAAGGGTACATTCAGTTTATATATGCCTGCATACCACACACATACACACACACACACACACACACACACAGACATGCACGCGCACATACACACATACACAACATTTATATAAATAGGGGTGGGAAGAGAAAGTGAGATGCTCTCTTTTTTGGTGTATATTCTCCAGCAAAGTGTCTTTACTCTATTTAATTATTATGTTGCTATCAGGTGATTGTTCCTAGACTTTTGTTTTCTAAAGTTTGGTACCTTTTTTTTCTTTCCTAATATGAGTAGGAATGGAAGAGGGGTCTTACGTCTAGTTTGGTTTGCCTCGACTACAGATATTCAGATTTTATACCTGACACTTGTAATTCCTAAATGTATAGAGAAGTTACAGTTTTAGAGTTTGGACTCTAGAAATTACATAATTTTCTCTTTACCAGTGAGGAAACGGAGATCTAGAGAAGGCAAATTATTTAGTCAGGGTCAAGTGGTTAAGGATGTTTTTACGAGTCTTTGTAAAAAGTAGCTATGGATAAGGAATTAGGATTTAGAAATAAAATTAGAGAGCTGGATTTGTGGTGACAAAGGGTGGACAGAATGATTACTATCTGTGTAAATCATAGAGCAAAACACGGTAAGCGCCAAATTTGAAGGTTTTTGGAAATTAATGATAAAAATTATGGTCCTTATTAGGTGACAAAAGTTCCTTTTAAGTACATGTAGATTATGGTAAAACTTTCCTTCATTAATTTATTCTGGTTTTGGAAAAGTTGGAAAGAGATTAACAAATAATGTGGTAGAAATTGTTCACATGCTTTGGGTACTGGGGATACATTTATTTGAATGTTCCTTCTTCAGTTTATCTCTTCAAACTTTTGCAGATTTTCCTTTTTAAGATTTTGAACAACAGATTGACCTTTTCCCTGGAGAAATAGACCAGCCAGGCAGCCAGAATTAGTAGGCTCCTGGCTCTGGATTAGCTGAAGGAGTTGTAGTCTTACTCAGTTGGAGAGAACTTTTGAGTGGGGTGAAAACATCTTTTATCTGTTTTACTTTATTTTTTTTTATCAACTGTGTAATAGTTGCATTCATTCTAGTTTCCCAGACAGTAAAATTGCTTGATAATTTTGTAAGCTTGACTATGACCCAAGTACAATAAAGGTTAGGATACTAAGAATGGAAACGCTTTCCCCAGTTTTGGCTTGCGAAGAAAGTAGAAAGAATTTATATGAAAGTGGTTTGTCATATTCATGGAGTCATTGGATTAATTTCTTTCTCTTTAAATTACTATTTGGGACATCTTCCTGTTGGCCAACTTGAGTTTAATAGTTTTATTTTTATCAATATTTATTCTAGATACTGTTACGTATTCCTCGTTTCACCTATAGCCACCCACAGAGAACTCAATTACAAGCAGTAGGATGTTCCCAAATTTTAAAATACTTGTTTGTTTTCATTGCCTCTTTAGTGATAAAGTTGTTAGTTTCTCTACTGAGCTAGATCCTGTAAGGAAGCTAAACATGAATAAAAAACTGATTCTGTCCTCATAGAGCATAACCTTTAGTTAAGGAGATAAGACATGAACATATATAATCAAAATTATAATGAGGGCAGTGAAGTTGGGTGGTGTTTTTTAAAAATATTTTTATTTATTTATTTTTTTGAGACAGAGTCTCACTTTGTTGCCCAGGCTAGAGTGAGTGCCATGGCATCAGCCTAGCTCACAGCAACCTCAAACTCCTGGGCTCAAGCGATTCTACTGCCTCAGCCTCCCGAGTAGCTGGGACTACAGGCATGCACCACCATGCCCGGCTAATTTTTCTATATATATTAGTTGGCCAATTAATTTCTTTCTATTTATAGTAGAGACGGGGTCTCGCTCTTGCTCAGGCTGGTTTTGAACTCCTGACTTCGAGCAATCCACCAGCCTCGGCCTCCCAGAGTGCTAGGATTACAGGCGTGAGCCACCGCGCCCGGCCTAGTTGGGTGGTGTTAATAGTAATGGGGACAATGGAGAAGCTGAATTGTCAGGACCCAAATTCTTATTTATTGGCTATATACACAAAGGTAGAAAGAGTAGAAGGTATACAAAGACGATTGAGAGGGTTTGAGTCTAGGTGACTGGCAAACTGGTAAACTTCTTAAGGAGAGAAAGATCAAGTTTTAAGGAAAGATGGTGAGCTCAGGTTTGAATCTTCTGAGCCTAAAGAACACTTTGGCTATCCATACAGAGAGGTCATATGGGCATTGAGCCTCTTTCCTGATTTATCATAGCTACTTAATATGTGAGAGAGAGTGTGTACAAGCTTGAAAGACAGAGAACAATACTGTTTCAATCTAATTTCAAAATTCAACACCTTGCTGCAATAATGAAAAAAGTGTATGCACTTCATTTCCTTGTATAGGTGACTTGGAAGCACCTTCCAACTTAGTTATTTCTGAGCGAACCCATCGTTCTTTTAGAGTGAGCTGGGTACCTCCTTCTGACAATGTGGACCGATACAAAGTGGAATACTACCCAGTTTCTGGAGGAAAACGCCAAGAAGTGAGTAGGCAGCACCTACCACCCAAGCCTTCCTGATGTTGAGATTGTCCTCTGCATGAAGGCTCTGAGAATAATGTTGGGTGAGGGGCAAGAGGGATAAGAGAAGGGCAGATCAGAGTTAAGAATGGTGCTTTCTATTCTTGACTTTGCAAGGCAGCACATCTGGGCTTAGTTAAAGGGTAAGAGCTTTGTTGAAATTCTTACGGTTTCTAAGAGTCGTAGAATATCAATATGATTTTTTCATTAAAATTTTATTAGAAGATGCTTAATTTATTCATGAGTTCATAGTAGAATCATAGAGTTGGCAGGAACCTTAAAGATGATCTATTATTTACCCACTCATTTTACAAATAAGGAAATAACAGCTGGGAGAAAAAATTATATGAATTGTCCAAGATCTCATGGGAATCTGGGAGTTTCCAAAAGCAAGAAAATGGTCTCATTGAAATATAATTTCTAAGCTCATTGCAGTTAACTACTTCATAAGTATAGTGGAAAAAGGGAACTGATTATATATAACTTGTTATGATTTTTCCCCCTAGTTTTATGTGAGTCGGCTGGATACTAGCACAGTGCTAAAAGATCTGAAGCCTGAAACTGAATATGTCGTTAATGTGTATTCTGTGGTAGAAGATGAATATAGTGAGCCTCTGAAGGGCACAGAAAAAACCTGTAAGTCAGATTTTTAAAAGATAAAAAAATTTTCTTATTTTTTTATAGTTTTCTAAGATAAAGAGGTATTGGCCAATGTAGGATTTTTGCCAGCCTTCCAAATCGTTCTGTCAGTATCCATTTAACAAATATTTACTAAGTTCCTTCTTTGTGCAGCGCCCAACAGATACTCTGTGGTTTGATGCTCTTGCTGGCTGCTCCTGCCATTAGGGGATCCCAGTGGTGGAATGGGTGGTCATGGCCACAATAATTTGGAGGGAAAAATACTTTTTATTTTGAGACAGAGTCTTGCTCTGTTGCCCCAGCTAGAGTGCAACGGCATTATCAATCTCACTGCAACCTCTAACTCCTGGGCTCCAGCCATCCTCCTGCCTCAGCCTCCCGAGTAGCTGGGACTATAGGCACGAACCACCAAACCTGGCTAATTTTTCTATTTTTTGTAGACATGGGTGTCTCGCTCTTGCACAGGGTGGTCTCAAACTCCTGACCTCAAGTGATCCCTTCCTTGGCCAGAGTGCTAGGATTACAGGAGGGAGCCACTGCACCCGGCCATAGAGGGAAAAATACTTTTAATATAGTTATTCACTTCTTAGGATATTAAAACTTTATGCTTTCAAGAAAGTTTCTTAAAACGCAGATATACCTTTCAGCGATAATACTTTAAACCTTACTCTGATTGTTATATGGTGACATTTTATTAAAGCACAAAGCTTTTCAGGAGTAAGATATGAGGAAAGCTACCATGTGGGGAGAGGTGCTAAGATTAGGAAGAGGAACTGTGCAGAGATGATCTATTTCACCTCTCCTGATGGCCAGAGCTCCCTGCTGGCAATGAGATCTCTTCTTTCTTTCTGGCCTTTGGCCTTTAATAGAGAAGCTCTAGGGCTTTGACTTTGAGCAGAGCTTTTGGGGTTCCCCACTCCTATTCCTGGTAGGGTTTCCAAGACCATATGAAAATACTCTTTCCTTCTTGCTTCTTGGTTGGGTTCAAAGCGGAAGAAAGAGAGCCACTTATTAGAGGACGCAGTGAACATCTTCCTTGCTTCTAGGGTGAGATTGACTCCACTCACGTACTGCTCAATTCCTTAAGTCCTTATCTCTTCCCGTGTACCCTTTTGTATTAGACCACAGGAGGCGGGAAATAAAGTATTTTATAATTGGCAGGATTAACTTGATAATTCCTTATAACTTTAAACTCAATCTTTGATGCAAGAGAGTGTAAACTTTTTACTCTGCCTCATGGACTTGTCTTCAAAAAGCTATAAATCCACTATGTTCCCGTTATTAATGTGTGACATTCTTATTTTAAATTTATTCTTTTGCAAGAAATATTAAAAAATACTCTGTTGGTTACTTATATATGAAGTTCTATGATTGAAGAATAAAAATAGTCAACTTAGTGATGTTCCAGAAAAAGAGATTGAAGTCTCAGAGAGTTGGCATCTCTTTTGGCTTCCATATTAGTCACTAGAATGCCATTTGCAATTTGAATCTTAACATTTTCCCCTCTATGATATAGTTTTGTAACATGCAGTCCTGATTATGAAGTGCAATGAGCAATGAGATTGGGTATTTTGGAGGTGAATGGGAAAGATTATATTAACTCTTACTGATTTCTCCTAGCTATGCATTCTCTATTTAGCATATACAAATATCAGTAGTTAGGTAGGAAACAATGGTTTAAAAAATAAGTGGGATGAAAGGAATGAGATTGATGTCTGCTTTAACATTTCCATAGTGCCAGTCCCTGTGGTCAGCCTGAACATTTATGACGTCACCCCCACCACCATGCACGTGCAGTGGCAGCCTGTCGGGGGAGCTACCGGCTACATCTTGTCATACCAGCCCACTCAGGCTGCAGAACTGACAAAACCCAAAGAGGTGAGAGATATCTGTTTCTTTAGCATTGGTTCTTCCTCAGACTTTACAGTTTTACAGTCCCCATTATATTGAAATTACTTATGAACCAATTTATAACTTTACACATATAACAGAAAAGTAGAAAATTAGGTTCATGGTCTGTGATACATTTTAGAAAACATTGGCATGCAAAAGGAAATGAAATTTTTATAAGTGAAAAATGAAAGTTGTGTTCTAATCTAGCGGTTAGAAGTTGGCTTCAATTGGCTATCCCCAGTAAGTGGAAACGCTTGATTTGAACGTCTCATTTCCCTTTGGCATATCCTCATGCAGATGCGTGTGGGGCCGACAGTGAATGATGTAGAGCTGACTGACCTCTCTCCCAACACCGAGTACGCTGTCACCGTCCAGGCCGCCCTGTACGACCTCACTAGCGAACCTGTCATCGTTCGGGAAGTCACCTGTAAGCTTCCGCTAGTTTCCCTTCCCTTCTTATTGCTGTAAACATGACATTCGTTAGAATATTTCTTTCACATGCTGCTAACAATAATTTGATAATTCATGTATAAGTTACAGAGTTGTTACTTTTGACAGCCAAATTTGAGAATACATATATTAATTCTAGACTTATGGAAGCATCTTAAATTGATTCTAAGATGTACATTCTTTTTTTCACATTTAACATGCTTGATACTGGGATTTATCTTACAATCAATGGTGTCTCACTGTTGCTCTTGGTCAGGTGTCAATCAGGACATAGAATATAAAATAATAGTGCATCTTATGATTGATGTTGTCTTGGATCCATGAAATATGGTATATAGCATTGGTGAGAATGGGATTGTTGAGTGAATATAGTTTTGGAGGAAGATATTTGATCTAAGATCAAGATGTTCCAAGTTCTTGTTGAAATAGAAACTCCCTGGCACACACAAATAAGACTGTCTTAATTGAATTAATCAATTTACCCAATCCAAAAACATATTGATCACCTATTATATGCCAGTCACTGGGCTAGGTGTTGGGAATATACCACTAAATAATACAAAGCAGTGTAGAACGTATGGACTCCTTCATGATTTGCATTTCTCTTGTGTGTTTGCTGGTCAGACTCTTTTGTACCCCCAGCTTGTTTCACTAAGCATTGAGGTGCTTTTTCTTGAAAAGTGACAATGATTGCACTTAGCATCTTTGCTTTTCCCAGCTGGTATTTTGTTTCATGCTTGGAGAGGTAGACATACTGGGATTGATGACTTGGCTTAAGTTTGGTGAATCTCAGCCCACATTTCTAAAGAAATTAAGAAGTTGGAAGGAATTTCAAAGGGGAAAAAGGGACTGAGGAGATGAAGCAGAGAAGAGAAAGAGCCTCAGTAGGGTGGATCAGTATAAATTCATTGACAACAAATAAATATTTTTAAATCATCTTTTATATGTTTGATCCTGTCTGGAGCTGGTGGGTTTATGGAAATAGGGTGGGGGCAGGTGGAAGGAGGGCAGGGGCCAGCCAGGGATGTGGATACATGTTCTGAGGGTGCTGAGAAAGAAGACGCAGGAGTCATAGTGGGCTGAACGGTCACGAGTTTGGGCAAGGTGCTGGGCTGCAGCAGAGGAGGAAGGGAGGGCATGGAGAGATGCAGAGAGACAAAAACATTGAAGAGATAAAAGTGCAGAAACATGGAGGTGGAGACAGAGATTCAGAAACAGAGTTGCACAGAGTCAAAGTGACAGACGAAGGAAAGTGGTCCAATGGGCAGCTAAAAAGTGGGAGATACGTTTCATTTAACAAGAGAAAAATCTTTGTTCATCATCATCCTTCCCCTTTTTTAAGGTAAAGTTTTGTTAGACTTGGTAAAAATATATCATTTGGATTTTCTTCTAACCATTTAGGCTTCTGTGGGTTTTCTTATAAGCTTATTGGATGCTTAATGTTGGCCCATCTTCATTCTTCACCCTTGTAAGCATTGGTTTTATTATCACATTCCTAAGGGAGAACAACTTTATTGATTTTTTTTTCTATTAATATATTAACTGATTTAAATATCTCATAAAGAAACATGAGCTATACATTTATGATGAATTAGGATTTATTATCGCTGAGCAGCCAGTAAAAGCTTATTTAAATAGCATGGAAGAAGATTAACACATAAATGAGGAGTTAGCAGTGTGATAACAAAAAATTAAATATGTCCTATTTTTTAAAAACTTGCCTAAGAAGAATTCAGCTCTATCTGGTAGAATTGTGGTACTTTTACTGCCATAATCTTTTTTTTTTTTTTTTCAGTTATTTTGCTATATACTTTTAAGGTTTCTTTAGACAACTTCTTGAAAGCTTGTGTGAGGCTTTAGAGCGTTGTGGTTAAGAACCACATCTGGATCTAATATCTCATGCTTCTCCAGTGCCTTTACCCAGACCTCAAGATCTGAAAGTCAGAGATGTGACTCACAGCACCATGAATGTCTTTTGGGAACCCGTGCCTGGAAAAGTCCGTAAATACATTGTTCGGTATAAAACACCAGAAGAGGATGTCAAAGAGGTAGGTTGAAGATTAGAAAGGATTTGAAAGTATTTGTTTTCCTAGTAGGTTTAACAAAAGAACTTTATCAAGTATAGATGATAGCATGTTTTCAATACTTGTCACTTTATTAATATAGTGTTGAAAACTTGTGATGTTAAATACTTTTTTAAAATCAGTAATACATTGGACTGTTTTGTATTTAGTTTAGAAATGTTTCCTGTGTGGTATTCGTTTCAAAAACATCATCCCTTAGTAGATAAAGAGTTATAGAATCTAAATGGTATTTCTTTCTCATCCAGTTGCCTTATATGGTGTACCCCATTTTATGAATTACTAAAAAAATGTCATAATGTTTCTAAAAACAAAAGGTAGCAGGAGAATGCAGGAAAGAATTGGGGGAGTTTGGCAGACAGTGGGAAGATAAGACAGTTGAGTGGGACAGAGAGAAAGGAGGAATACATTGTTAGAAGAATGTCCCTTTAGGAGTGAACATTGTTGAGGTGATGTTGGAATAAAGAAGAGCTGTTTCCATGACAACCTGATTCAAAGTGGGAGCAAATTAAGGGGGCTTCGCTAGCAAATAGGTTTTAAACTTGTGTGTGCTTGAGAGAATATTAATGTCAGAATCTGAGAGGCATTTTTGGAACATTGAAATACGCATTTCTCTAAGCATTAAGTTACTGATTTTGCTGGTCATTTATGAGCTATACAAAAGCTAATTTATATACTTGTGCACATTCATTTCATTCTGTGTTCCCATTTAAATAGGGTGCAATGGCTGGTGAATCTCCCAAGGTTCTTGTACGTAACAAATGAAATAATACCATGCACAAGAGAACATTTCTGAAAGAAATAGAGGGAAACAGGTGGAAAATGGTTAGGTTGTTTGAATCCATAAGCAGTCATTATTTGCTAGACAATAGTGTCAGGTGCGGCTCCAGTACATACATTTTTTCCACTTTGGAAACATTTACACTGTGTCCAGTTTCTAGATTCTCATGCAAATTGGAAAACACTACTTTTTTTCTTGTCACAATTTTTATGTTCTTGTGCTCCAACATACAGCAAACATCAGAGAGATGTCAAAACTAAACCCTTTGTAAAAGTAGTTCCACTGCTCTGTTATTATAGGTAGATGTGGACAGATCAGAGACCAGCACCTCCCTCAAAGACCTGTTGTCACAAACCCAGTACACAGTCAGCGTGTCTGCAGTGTATGATGAAGGGGAGTCTCCTCCAGCGACTGCTCAAGAAACTACCCGTGAGTTGTGCCTTATTGATAATTGAGAGCCAATACTTTACATGCATGTGCAACTCAGCTTACTTGGTCATTTCATTTCTTAATGCTACTTTTGGCAGTATTTAATACTGCTTGGATTCATAGATTGTTTCCCACTTATTTCCTTGTTAGGAAGTGTCACATCTTCTATCTTTGTATCCGTTTCTTTTGACTCTTTCTTTCTTTCTTTCTTTCTTTCTTTCTTTCTTTCTTTCTTTCTTTCTTTCTTTCTTTCTTTCTTTCTTTCTTTCTTTCTTTCTTTCTTTCTTTCTTTCTTTCTTTCTTTCTTTCTTTCTTTCTTTCTTTCTTTCTTTCTTTCCTTCTTTCCTTCTTCTTTCCTTCTTCTTTCTTTCTTCTTTCTTTCTTCTTTCTTTCTTCTTTCTTTCCTTCTTTCCTTCTTTCTGTCTTTCTTTCTGTCTTTCTTGTCTTTCTCTGTCACCCAGCCTGGAATGCAGTGGCATCATCATAGCTCACTGCAGTCTCAAACTCCTGGGCTCAAGTGATCCTCTTATCTCAGGCTGCTAAGTAGCTGGGACCACAGGTGTGTACCACCAGCCCCAGATAATTTTTTTCTACTTTTTGTAGAGACAGTCTCGCTCATGCTGAGGCTGGTCTCAAACTCCTGGCCCCAAGCAAATGCTCCCACCTCAGTTTCCCAAAGTTCTAGGATTACAGAACTGAGCCACTGTGCCCAGCCCCCTTTTATGAGCCACTGTCACTAATTCATCTTCCAACAATTTTGGGGTGCATGTGTGTGTATGTGCGTGTGTGTGTATGTGTGTAGGAAGAGGGATGGGGAAAAAAGCATGTTCTTGGATTTGTGTTTGACATTTGCTCTGGAAATGATGAATTAGTTATCAAATAGTTTCTGAAATCTTACTATATGTAAAGTGATATTGGGGTAACAAAACATAGGTATCTTTGCTTTCAACAGTCCATGATATATTTGTGCAGATAAAAAATAATTAATAACACATGAGATCATGTAAGGAAGGTCAGGTGAGCGGCGCTCAGACTGTGCACTGTCGGATTTCAGAGCAGGGCAGACTGCCCCAGCAAGTGGAGTGGTGGCAGAGACCCAGGGCAGCCTGCCAAGGGTGCCTGCTCCATTCTGGCCCAGTTTCCAGGGCTGTCAGTGTCTCCCTCTCTCATGGTGCTTTCATAGTATTTAACCCAATTATTATTGCCTGTTGGTCTTTTCCTGTCTATTCTACTTTCCCTTGCTCTCTCCTAATGAAGGCAGTGACATTTATTTTGCTCAACTTTGTATCTCCAGTGCTTGGCACATAAATGACTTAATCCAGACCTCAGCATATAATTACCTAATCCGGTGCTCAGCCCATAGTTACCAAATAGTGGTTTAAAAAAAAGTTGAGATCTAGAGCCAGCAGTGTTCCCAACAAGAAAGGCTGCATATAAAATTAAAAATTTTCTAGTATCCACATTAATAAAGGTAAAAATAGATGAAATTAATTTAAATAATGTTTTACTCAACCCAGTGTATCCCAAATATTATCATTTCAACATATATCAGTATAATAATTATTAATGAGATATTTCACTTTTTCTGTAATAATTCTTCAAAATCCAGTGTATGTTTTACACTTAACAGCACATCTCAATTCAGACTAGCCACAGTTTAAGTGCTCAATAGCCACATGTGGCGAGTGGCTCCCACAGTGGACAGCACACGTCTAGAGCATTTAAATGACTTGCCCAGCCTTATTCAGTAATCTAGTGGTGGGATCAATGCTATAGTCTGGAACTTTTACCTCCTATCCAATAAATCCCTCACCAAGGGCTCAATAGCTTCTTCTTATTGCCCAGCTGTCTACACCTGAACAGGGTATCTTGACAAATTTCACAACCTGCCCCTTAACTTCAGGCTTATCCTCTTCTTTTTTGACTCTGCTATTTTCATACTATGTGAGATCTCTTAGCAATTCCTATTGTCTTCTTGGCATTGGTTCTTGCCTGGTAAAAGTCATGGCTAGAGATGAGAATGCATGTACATGCATGAGTAGACTGACAGTTTTGCATAAACATAATATAATTATAGTAAGGAGAAAAGGAAGTCAGGGAAAAGGCTAGTGAGGTAGGTTATTTAGTATACTAGATTAATATTTTCAACATACCTTTTCAAACCATAAGATTTACCAATAGTATTTAGATGCATCCAAAGTATTCATAATTGGTTTATTTTGCAATTGTGCTTGTGGAAGTAGTACCACTCTCTTTATCTCAATGGGCCTTTTGATCGTAATTATTAGAACAAATTTTTGATGGCTCAGAGTTTTGTGTAATTGGCTTTGGTTACCAGGAGATAGAGAAATAATTGACAATGAAAGCTCAGGACTGGTGGCAGACATTCAAAAATGTGTGTGCTGCAGACCAAAAATGTGTGTGCCTGGTCAATGGTCGGGCTGTGGCTGTCATCTGGGTCCCCAAGTGTTCTCTTCTCTGGATATGGTCAGTCTAGTCTGATGCATATCGTGATCTATAGAGAAAAGCTTATGCATGGATTACTTGGATCATAACATGTTCAGAGTTTCTTTCCTATGGTAAAACTTCTAAGCTGGAACTCACTGTGTGATTAGGCAGGTGTGTTCCAATCAATTGTCAAGGTGTAATGTCTTTAGTGTTGTTTAAAGCAAGGTAGACATTCTCACTTTTAAACAGCAGTGATATGTGTGTTTTATAAAAAATAAAAATGAAACTTTTTTGGGTATTAGAACAGCAAATTATGAACAACAAATAAATATTTCCTTGGGCATGATCTTGAATGCATAATATAGTAGATACTTAGTTTATGACATTTTTGGGTAAGAAGGAGGACCTCTTAACCCAGGATCCACGTGTGTGTCTCTGGAGTCATTGATGGTCGAGAAAAGGTCGATGGGCTCTCTGATATATGCCAGAGTTTCCACTTTGTAGATTGCTTCGAGAAAGAGTCCACGGTGTTCATTTGATTCTCAAAAAGTTGGAGACACAAAAAGGTTAGAAACCACTGATTTAGAAGAGTATTTAAAAATAATCATTTTAGGATTTCTTGGTACAGCCAATCTCACTGAGGTTAGGTGATATCTCATTGTGGTTTTGATTTGCATTTCTCTAATGATTAGTGATGTTGAGCATTTTTTCATATGTTTGCTGGCCATTCTGTCTTCTTTAGAAAAGTTTCTGTTCATTTCTGTTGCCCATTTCTTGATGGGGTTGTTTGATTTTTTCTTGTTAATTCTTTTGAGCTCTAGATAGATTCTTGTTATCAGACCTTTATCGGAAGTGTGTCCATCAATTCATGAGTGGATTATTAAAATTGGTGTATGTTTACAATGGAATATTACTCAATTCTAAGAAATGACAGCGAGTCCCGCTTATATTATCCTGGATTGATCTTAAGCCCATTATCCAAAGTGAGGTGACACAAGATCAGAATAATGGGCTCCACATGTACTCGCCATCAAATTGGTACTGACTGATTAATGCTATGGTGCTCAAATGGTGGTGGTGTTCACCAGGGATTTGGGGGTTGGGGGGTAGTCCCACATCTGAGGGATGTGGAGAGCATTGTGGAGGGGAAGGGCATACCTCTAACCCTTGCCAGGGAGAGGCAAAGATATAAAATGTAACCAAAACGTTAAAAAAATTTTTATCAAGTGTCTGGCAGCTGAGAGGGGGGAGGCGGGGATGGGTATTTGCATACATAGTCAGTGCGATGTGCACCATCTGGGGGATGGCCACGCTTGAAGCTCTGACACGAGGGGGGAGGTGAGGCCAGGGCAATGTATGTAACCTTAATGTTTGTATCTCCATAATATGCTAAAATAAAAAAATAACAATCATTTTAATAGACTATCAATAATAACTTACTAAATCCATACAATACAGTTTCCAGAGCTCTATGCTATGTTTATTTTTGAATGAACTGATTTGGTGAAATATTTGGTTCTGAGCAATGTAGTCAATCAGTTTTCTCATGTCCATTAAAATAGAACAAGGCAGTTCTTTCATAATAAGTTTGTAGCTCACATTCCAAAACGTAGTCTTGCGTTTTCTCATGCTAGGACCTGTGCCAGCCCCAACAGACCTAAGAATTACTGACGTAACACCACAGAGTTTCAGAGGGACTTGGGATCACGGAGCTTCAGATGTGTCTCTCTATAGGATAACCTGGGCACCTTTTGGAAGCTCAGATAAGATGGAGGTAGCGTTAACCCTCTTTCTCTCTCCCTCTTCCTCCCCACCCCCACTCATGCCCCACTTCATTAGAGGGAAGCTTGTTTCAAATACTTGTGTTACCAGATAAGTGTCCTTTCCTACTGATGACCTTTTGGCTCATGGCATGCATCAAAGTAGGGAAGGAACGTCTGTCTAAATGATATCAACAAACTACTATGGGATGTGTATGATCTAAGTGGAGCCTTAATTTTGTGTGGATGTTTCTGTCCTCTTTCTTCAAGACCATCTTAAATGGAGATGAAAATACTTTGGTATTTGAAAACCTGAACCCCAACACTCTCTATGAAGTTTCCGTCACTGCCATCTATCCTGATGAGTCAGAAAGCGATGCCCTGACTGGCAGTGAGCGCACACGTAGGTGTTCAATCAAATAGGACATTGATGTTTTAAAGTTCATTTTTTAAAAAATAGAGCTACAGCTAGATTAATAATGTTTCCCCAAATTCTGTTTTCTTTTAGTTCGTTTGATAACCATAACACCAGGTAAGACTTTAATTCGCTTAATTTGAATTGTTTGAATGAACAAATAATAAACGAGTGAATGAATAAATGAGTGAAAAATACTATGAGTATATTATGAATAGCCCTTCTGCTTTTAAATTGTGAAGTGTTGATTGGGGCCTCTTTTAAATGGGTCTTTCTTGAAAAGCTTTGTTTCGCTAATACTTGTTGAAGAGTATATTAGTCAACTTAGGTTGTCGTAACAAAACATCGGTCTGGAAGGCTTAAACAACACAGATTTATATGCTCACAATTCCTGAGCCTGGGAAGTACCAGATCAAGGTGCTATTGGTTCCTGATTCAGTTCCTGGTGAGGATTCTCTTCCTGGCTTACAAGTCAGCTGCTTTCTCACTATGTCATCACATGGTGGAGAGAAAGAGAATGTGCTCTCTCATGTCTCCTTTTATAGTGACCAGTCCCATTGGGAGGGCCCCACTCTCATGACCTCCTCTAACCCTAATGACCTCCCAAATGCCCCATCTTTAAATACCATCATATTGGGTTTATGGCTTTAGCATATCATTTTTGGGGGGACACAAACATTCAGTCTATACTAAGGCATCATTTAAGATTCAATGCCATCTTTACTAAGGGGGTCAAATTTAATTCTAAACCTAGAAGTATCTAATTCTCATGATTTTCTCGGGTACTGTCTATCCTTTTTTGGAGGGGGAGGCATTGTTCTGTGTGCTGACTCTGTTTTTCAACGATCTTCTTTCAGCTCCAAAAAGTGGCCCCCGAAACCTTCAGGTGTACAATGCAACATCTAACAGCTTGACTGTTAAGTGGGATCCTGCTAGTGGTCGTGTGCAGAAATACAGAGTCATTTATCAGCCTTCATCAGGGGAAGGCAATGAACAAACGGTAAGTTGTTTTTATAAAAACGGTAACTTGGATAAAGTCTACCCATTTCTCTTCAGTTTTTTTTTTTCACTGTCAATGTTTATTAGTTAGTCATACTTGCCATTTTAAGGGATGTAAGATTTACTGTATTGGATGACATCATCTGACCCTCTCGCCTGGACTCCACTGGAGCACCATCTTGGGGACTTGGCATTACTCTCATGGGAGATGATATTAATAGTTACTTTTCATAATAGCTTCAAAGCATTAGGCATGTACTTCAGAGCATCCACATTTCCCTTAAAAACTATTAGAGCTGGATTATCCATGAAGGTATCTAGATAGTTTTTGAGTCTATGTAGATATTTAAAATATCTTTTTAAACTTAAGTGATGAAAGTTTGCTAAATGTACCTATAAAATTTATTTTCTTTTATTTATTCCTTTTCCCCCTGGTTTTTGCATGGCATAGGGTATTTTCTAGATCTGGTAGTTCCAGATATGGGAGCCTGTTCACTTAATTCTTGCTATTTATCCTTTTTATATTATCCAAATGGAGGTACCCAAGAAAGATGGCAGGACTGTAAACTCGACCTTTGTCTTCATCTTCCTTCTCTACTCTTATTTAATAGAGCCTTTGCCCATTTACCTTCCTTACTTTAGCTGTCTGTCTTTGGGCTTTCCCTAACTTTGTGAAGTGTTTGACTAGAACTGTACATATTATCCTAAATCAGGAATCACCATGGTTTTTGAAGAGAGAGGATTATGCTTTTGGATTTATTTCAAATATCTCTATTGTTGAGGTCCAGAATTTTGTTGACTTTTTCTGGGCTGTAATATTTACTTATATAGCTTTAGAGACACATGCATTATTAACCTTTAATCATCTGGCTTGCTGAGCTCAAGCAAATGGGTCCTATCTCTTATGAGTTTAGAGGTGTTGAGTAGAAGTGGAGGCTGGCAGTGGTTAAAGCAGTGTGCTTAAAGGTCTCTGTCCTACCTGGTAAGTGAGCTTAGCTGACTCAGAAACCCTCCCATCCCTAGTGCAACTCTTGAGTTTGTCTTTTGAGGTTTCCAAAGCCCAAGTCTTAGGTAGTGTGATGCATTTGGACTGGGAATTTGTCTGTTTTAGTTAAATAGATTATTAATAATGAACTGAATATCAACTGTAATCAATTGATTTTTACATAAAAATAAGATAAAACAAATTAGATGGACTGATATTTTAATTTCAGGAAAGTATTTCTTTTTTCCTATGCCAGGCCAGGTTTCTGTAAAACTATGAAGCAGGTGAAGCTTGACTTCAGCATTTGCCTTCTTGGTGATACTGATGCTCCAACTGCTTCTTTTACTGTCCCTTGGCTGTTTGTTATCGTTAGAAAAAGTCTCACAGCGCTTATCCTCTGGAAAGTATTAAAATCCCTGAAGGTTTATTATTCTTAGAAGAAGTCTTTACATTGTAGCGCTAGTTGATGAAATTGTCAAGGTAATGAATCCATAACGCTAGCATTATTTTGGAGAGTTAGATGGAAGAAGTAGGTAGACACCTTTCTGCTTACTCATAAAACTAGTTCACCTAAGTAGATGCCTTCAGATTTGTTATGTGGCAAATTTTCATAAAAATGACTTATACTAATATCGATACTTTTCTCTCATAACCTCATGTATGTAATTTATTAAAATTAGCCACTGGAGTTCAATTTGCTCCTACCGAGGATGACTACAGTGATTTGCAGAGGTTTTTCTCTGGCATTCGGGCTACTTGAGCGGATGGGTGCTAAGTTGGAAACATCTGGTCTGCAACAGCGCTTCCAGCCATTCTACATGTGCGCTCATTGTGGGCAGCGTGCCATTTTCATGCGATTTTAATTAGTATGGCATAAACATCTGAATTCGGTAGACTGTTAACAAATCATACAAATTTTCTTTCAACAAGATAGCTAGATGGCCTTAAGCACTGAATGAAAAACTGCAAACTCCATAATTGGAGGAAATTGCAAAGCTTCATACCATGAGGCTGGTATCATGGAGACGACTGGGAAGCCCTGCCTGAATGTGGCCTGGCACAGGGTCCGGTCACGTAGTTTACACAGCTAATGCTGTCAGAGTGACAGTGTTTTGGGGGAAACACCAAGAGCTTTAGATCTTTTGCTGAATCATTTTAATGTGTTTCTAAAGCAAATAAAAAACATCTGGGAAAAAAAGTAAGAATAATACTGAATGGTGTGGAGCCTCGAAAATTATGCAATTCTTTGGTATCTTAAAGTCCCTTTGTAGCTCACTTACGATTAATGCCCTTTTTTTTTTTGAAGAGTGCTGTGAAATGTGTTTTGGATGAGATTTTGCAGTGTTGGCGGCTAGCAAGTTGAAATATGTTTTTGAGGTCACCAGTTTAAAGCTTTGGAATCCTTTTTTGTGATTGAGGTGCATATTTTACATTTAAAATTATACCATAAGATATATTTTAAGCCTTCACTGTGGTACATGATTCCAGAGCTTGGCATGGGTCTCAAATAGCTCCCCTGCAGAAAGAGCTTTTTCTTTTTTTAACATATTAGTAAGATGGCGAGAACAAGGCTAATGCTTATCAAGACCTGTTTTACTCAAGACCACAATAGGAGGGCGGCAGAACAGTGTCGTGCTGCAGAAACTGAAGCCGGACACACCTTACACGATCACTGTGTCCTCTCTGTACCCGGACGGTGAAGGAGGTCGGATGACGGGAAGAGGCAAGACGAGTAAGTGAAACCAGAGTTCCTGTAGCTTCTTTAGCAGCTCTTCATTGGAATGGAATCCCATCTTTCTCTGGAAACACTGGGTGACACAGAGTCTTACTAATCTTTTAAAATGTATTTAAAAAATGGTATTGTTTTAACATCCTTGCTTGGGCATTATCTATCTGTGGAGAAAGACATTATTCCTTTCCAGGGTACAAAAGTCCTCTGAGGCACAAAGTATTTTGTAGATAGGTGAGACACATGCACCTGATCCAAACAGATCCTGTGTGTATGTGATTAATTCGCTGCTTCAACAAATGTTTGTGGGATGCCTGCTATGCTCTAGGTTGCCTGGCAGATATTTATGAACCTGTGTTTCATGTGTGCTCGGTCGTTAGATCTATACTGTGATGTGACTTCTGTGCATTTCAGAACCTCTGAATACTGTGAGGAACCTTAGAGTGTATGACCCTTCTACTAGCACCTTGAATGTTCGCTGGGACCACGCAGAGGGAAATCCTCGTCAGTACAAACTCTTCTATGCACCTGCAGCAGGTGGTCCAGAGGAACTGGTAATTATTTCCTATAGTAAAAAATGCTAGTTTGTTTAAACTATGAGCTGAGTGATTTAGAAGTGAAACTAAAGGAGTTAGCCAACTTGCTTTAGAGCTGAAGAAGTTCATATTCATTCAGTAGGACATGACAGAGGGTAAATAGTTGGGGCCTCTGAGCTTAGGTAGCAGAGAGATTGTAGGATTGGGGCGGGAAGAAGTGGCCATTCCAGGAAGTTCTCAAAGGGGAACACTGGTGAGTGTAGGGCATAGAGCAGTATACAACCTCTTGTAACTACTCTTGAAGTTACTCTTGTAACTTCATACGGGGGCACACCATTACACCCCAATACTGCAGAACTTGCTTGTTGACTTGGTCTTGAATTGGTATTATATTGTTTGAAGTATTATTTCTTTTATAAGTCTTTCAAATCAAATACTTTATGTTTTATTAAAATCTCTAGGTTCCAATCCCTGGGAATACCAATTATGCCATTCTTAGGAACCTGCAGCCAGATACCCTATATACGGTTACAGTAGTTCCAGTTTATACTGAAGGTGATGGCGGCCGCACATCAGATACTGGAAGGACTTGTGAGTAAAAAAGCTGAAAAATTAATTTTCATCGTAAATTTTGCTTTTCAACATAAAGACCATAGGGGATCATTAGAGAAAATTAGGAAAATTCCAAATGATGGAATTAAAAACATAACAATTACCCATAGTTCATCTCCCAAACACGACCAGGTGTTAACATTTTGGTATATGAAATAACAAATTCATAATGGCATTCTTCTTTTGAAATGATCATTTGAGGATTTGTAAATGTAATATACATCGATATGCTACTTTATTCATTCTCTTTCACTGACAGAAATTTATGGAGCTTTGCTTTGTGCCTTACAAATTGTGTGAAGCAATGCTTGCAGTTGGCTTTCATAGTGTGAATTTTTGAAATCTGTTCAGCACGTCACTTGATTGCACATTTCTCTGGTTTGCTGAAGTGCTTTTTCTGATCTTAAAAATCCATGCTTTTATTTGAGAAATCAATTTATAGTGGTTTTATAATGTTTTATGTTAATAGTATTGCTTAAAGGCTTTGTACAGATTTATAAATACTTCTTTGGCTTTAAAAATATAGTAATAGTTACTGATGGTTAAAAGGAAGCCAGTATGGATGTGTTCCTTTGGTGAAAGATTAGTGGTCTAGGAAGATGATGTATTGTTTAAATTAGAGTTTGAGATTAGTATGTAGATTTAATTTGTAGATTTTTCTAAGTCTCTATAGGGGCAGTTAACTGAGAACTGAGTATATCTTATTTCTCTCTCCTTTTGCCTTTTCTCTTAATCACAGAAGGTATTTAGTAGCTATTTGTTGAATGGAGAAGGAATGAGTGATTGAAACTCTTAATAGCAGACTAAATTATAATAGATGGGCTCCACAACTGTTGTCAGATTTTACTTAGGAGGCTGACTCTTAAAATTTCTCTTCTCCCTCTCTCCATTACCTGTGTTGGTAAATGAAGCTCCTTTTCTTATTTCCTTTTCTTTGTCCCATGTCCCTTTATGGCCAGCCCAGTTTTACTATTTTTGCTAGCTTGTTTTTATTGAAAACAATGTCACTTCTGTGTAGACAAAGGCAGTAGTTGCTAACTTGGACTAAATTTGGATTTGGAGAGTTTTAATCTGCTTTTGTGTGTAGGTAATTAGAAGTTTAAAGACAATAGTATTTTGTCCCATTACAAAGTGTAGGTTCTGGAAAAGTGATAAGAAAAGCTTGACACGTATAAATAGATTTAAAATATAGGCGTTGGCTTTCATTTCCTCAGTGGTGAGAGGACTGGCAAGAAACGTCCAAGTGTACAATCCTACACCCAACAGCCTTGATGTTCGCTGGGACCCTGCACCTGGGCCTGTGCAGCAGTATAGCATTGTGTATTCTCCTGTGGCTGGCACGAGACCCTCGGAGTCTGTAAGCAATTTTGTCATGGAAACTACATTTCTTGTTGAATATAGTTGCATGTTTATGTCATGTTTGGCAGACTATGAGAACACAAACCACAAACATGCCATTATAAAATGCTTAAATCGTTGTTTTTGATGAATTAAGGTAGATGCATTAGCTCTAGGTTTAGTTAGAATAAAAAGAATCTTGGGAAAATGCAAATTATCTGTATGAGTTAAAAACTCAAATAATAAATACAAATCATTGCTAGACCTTATCAATATGGGTTTTTGTTGTAAAGTACAAATGTTTTTGTTATGAAAATATTTTAAGGCTTGCCTTCTCTGGCTCTTACAGATTGCCCAATCTATGTTTAATTCACAATGTTGTTTAGTTTTGTAAGTAGATTGACAATTTGGAAATTAGAAACTGCTAATTTGAATTAGTATAATATCAAAATACCTAAGGGAAAATAAATTTATAAAGTAATTTAACTTACAAGTCTTTGCAAAAATAAATGACAAAAATAAATCGTAAGCAATATATTTTTTTTTTCTGTGAGAATATTGATTTTCATGTCCCTGTGTATGGGACGACATAATCAGACAACTTTACCTTTATCCATTGCACGGAGTCTCTATTTCAACACAAAATCTCTCCCCTACCAGAGTGGGAATCTCTTCTCTTATGTGTATGTAACATGCAGTTCGTTCTTTTGGTAAATATCATGAACCCTAGATATTGTATTTAAGAATCTTTATCATAAACATAAATGGAGATAATGGAAGCCACTAAAGGTCAAGGATGAACTGACTTCTTTTGGAGAGGGAATTTATGAGGATAAATTGCATCTAAGGGTGTGATCTCGGCAGATCTTATGGCTTCTGCTGTGTCTGGGCGCAACCTTTTATCTTAAATATTGTTATGCTAACTAACTAAAGACTTGGTAAGCACTTGGGTTATCATCAGGCAGAATTTGGCATCCTCCCATCCTCCTGCAGATGGTGGTGCCAGGAAATACCCGCACGGTGCACCTGGAGCGGCTGATTCCAGACACACTGTATTCCGTGGACATTGTGGCTCTCTATTCCGATGGACCAGGGAATCCCAGCCCTGCCCAGGGCCGAACGCGTGAGGCAGAAATCCTTTCTCCATCCCATTCCCTTGTAGCCAGATTGGGAGGGCTCCTCCGAGTGAGTGAGGGGTGGGGGGTGGGTGGTGGGAGAGGAGTGCGGAGAGCTCTCTCCTTGTGCCCAGACAGGGGTAGCCCTCTGCAGAGGATTCTGCCTGGGCTCCCGTGCATCCACGTTCTAGGCTAAAGCTTTGGGTTCACAAATGTCCTTTGTGCTGAGTGAACTTCAATCAGTCATTTTCTCATCTGGGAGGATTTCCTCCCTTCATCCCCCTACAGTGGATCTTCTCGCCAAATGTACACTTTGGAAATGTCAGGGCTTGGCCTCTAAGTTTCATTAAATAGAGGTGGTTTTAGTGGTTAAAATAATCCCTTTTTCCCTCGTCTGTACTTGTAGGTTTAAATCTAGCTCTAAGTCATTGAAATGACCTAGGTCACTGATCTAGGTCAGTGTGTAATGTAGCTCTGAAATATAGCACTTTATACTGTTTATGATTTCACATTAAAACCATGGAAGATATGCATTTTATCATAAAGGAGTAAACATCTTAGTGAATGGTGAAACACCTGCAAGCAGCTTCCTTAATCTGAGCTGGGTAATGCTTGCAGACAGGCAACAAACTCTACTGTATTTTGTTTATTTAGTACCACGGAGTGGACCAAGAAATCTGAGAGTCACAGGGGAAACAACCAACAGCCTCTCTGTAGCCTGGGATCATGCAGATGGGCCAGTTCACCAATACAGGATCATCTATTCTCCGACCGTTGGTGATCCAATTGATGAATATGTAAGTCTAATACCATTTATTGGCACATTTTATAATCTCGGCTTGTTGGAGAGTGAAGTTAAACTTCTCCTTTGGAAGCATGCTGTGATTAGAGTTGATGCTGGACTTTCTAGTGACAGTCACATTTTATGACTTTCTCAGACATGATATTAGGAACAGCAAAATGTGCCTAGTCTGGCCTCTCACACCACAGAGAAGCAATGTCTTTGGGCTTATTTTTATTCTAAAGAGTGATATAGCGCCTCTTGTATATTCCTGGATACAGCTGGAACCCATTCTACTAAGTGAAGTATCTCAAGAATGGAAAAACCAGCACCACATGTACTCACCAGCAAATTGGTATTAAAGGATCAACACCTCAGTGGACATATAGGAGTAACATTTATCAGGTGTTGGGAGGGTGGGAGGGGGGAGGAGGGAATGGGTATATACAATCACAATGAGTAAGATGTGCAACGTTTGGGGGATGGACATGCTTGAAGCTCTTACTCGAGGGGGTAGGGGGCATGGGCAATATATGTAACCTAAACACTTGAACCCCCATAAAATGCTAAAATAATAATAAAAAAACAAATAAACAAAAACAAAAACAAACACACACAAAAAAGATAGATAGAAAAACATTGTATCTCATGATTACCTGCATATTTCTAGCCAACTAATTACACCATAGAAACTAATTCCAGTGAAATATTATACCTAATAATCTGGAATATCTAAGTTAATGTTCAAATAATGTGATTATCCAAATCCTACCCTTTCTTCAACTCTCGTTCCTCTACAAAGTTTCCCTTAAATACTCCAGCGCTAATTGATTTCTCTTTTCTCTAAACTTAACATTTTGTGGTGCACTTTAGTTTTGGAATATACATACTTTCCTATTAGCTTCAAACTTTTTGAGTGTGATATTTTGTCTTTCCAGAACCAGATTCAAGTTTCTGGTAGCTTTTTCAGAGCTCATAGTCCTCATTATGTATATCCATTGTTTCAGATGGAAAAACTTAACACTTTATTTCAAATTTATTGATTAATAGCTGTGATAGGTTCACAGAAGATTATACAAAATGTTGATTGCAAAGGAGTTAGGTCTTTGGTTTGCCATTGTTTTACCACATACATCCTTTTAGATCATTTCTCCCTATGAACCTCATGTGATAAAATATCTCATCTACTTGAAATTGATATACAACTTTTAATTAAAGTCCCCATTTTTATTCAAAAGGAACACAAGTAATTGCCATTTAGAGCTTCTGATCAAAATGAGATAAACAGAACTGCAACAGTTCGCCAGAGCAGAAAATCTCATGGTTAGTGTTTGTTCAGCCTTGCCATGGACAAATACGCAATTTCCTTTTGCTTTCTGAAAGTATTAAAAATACAATTTCTCATTTGTAGTTGTGGGTCTCTGGGCTGGGAATCACTGGCACAATTTATCCATGTTGTTTGTAGAAGCAAAGCATAGGTTTACAAGGTAGATTGAGAGATGTCTACTTCATTTCCTCTTCGAGGAGGTAGTTGAATGTATTTTCCATTTTGTTTATACCATCTTTTCCCTCTAATTAGTATCAGCCAAGCTGATATTCTTGAGGGCAGAAACTGAGTCCACTTTTGCTCACCAATGGATTCCCAGTGGCTAGTACCACGCCTGGTCCACAGTGGGTACTGGGCACATATTTGTACATGACAATATGCGTACTGGTGAGAGATGAAGGAAGCAGACTTACTAGTGAATGCCGCAGTCCTCGGTAAGGTGTTCTGAGATGTTGTATGTGTCATTGCCTTTAATCCTCACAATTTCCTTCAGAGATATTAAGTCACATAGCTGGTAAGTGGCTGATCTGGGATTTGAGCGCCTGTTTGACTCTAAAACCATTCTCCCATGCTGCACAGAAGCACTGTAGATGGTCTGTCTTGCCATGAGTGTTGTGCAACAAAAAGATAGTATGCAGACATTATTACCATTTATGAGAGTACATAAAAACAATATTGTCTTTTGATCTAGAAGACCTCTAGATGGTAATAAATTTGCAACTTAACTTCCCTTCTAGACCACAGTCCCAGGCAGAAGGAACAATGTAATACTGCAGCCTCTGCAATCTGATACTCCATATAAAATTACTGTTATCGCTGTTTATGAAGATGGAGATGGTGGCCATCTAACAGGAAATGGAAGGACTGGTACGTGTTTTATACCTTTTTATTTCTTTGGCATCAAGATTTTATTGTTGCTTCTCATACCTTTTAAAATCCTTAAATTTTGTCTTTACCAATGCAGTTATTGCATTAACATTTATATTAGATATTTTGTCAAATTGGTAACATGAGAAAAACATTTGCTTTTAAAACAAAGAGAAGGAAAAGGAGACAAAAATCTGCATATTTTTCTTTGCTTGAGGTAGTTTTATTTCTGTTTTGGAAAGCCATTGTATATTCTCTGGATAATATTTTAGTCTGTGTGGTGTCAATTAAGGCTATAGCTGTTGAGTCAATAAAGTATTAGGAAAAAATATTCCACTGTGATTCAGTCTCCAGTCATAAATAAAGCAGCAAGATGATTAGCAATCAGCTTTTGTCTACAAATTTAACCTTTTAAAAAAATAAATATTTTTATTGTATCAAGTAATTTACAAAGAATTATCAATATTCAGGCCCCGCTTTTTAAATCTATACTGGTGGAAATTTGTTGAGGTGTACAGATTCTCTAATTTGGTTATTCATTGGAGTTACCCCAGGAGCTTTAAAAATACTTATGCTTGGGCACCACTCCAGAGATACTGATGTAACCAGTGTGAGGCCTGAGCTGGACCTGCTGATGCTCTAATTCATGTGCAGCCCTGGCTGAGTGCCACTAGTTCAGCATAAAGTCAGGGTGAGCTCTAGATCTGAGTTCTGTTATTGATACATATTGGCATTCCTCTTTCCCACTTCATTCAGCAATAATCTACTAAGGTAACATGATTTCAGGGTCCTTTCTACATTCACTTGCCTCAAAGTCTTTTTGTGCATAAATGATCTTGACAACATTCTAGAATTTGGGAGAGGTAACATTTACAAGCTCCTAAGAGAAAAATAGGAATAGAGTTGATTCAGCTCAGTGTGTCAAGGTCAGGAATCTGTATTTATTGATACTATAGTCCGTAGGACTGAGTCAGTGGAGACTCAGTCTAGTGACTCAAGCTGATTTTAATTTAATAACTTCCCTTTTTTCACTTTCTTATAGATTTTAGAATATATTTTGGCACTTCTCTGGGAAAACAGTGTATTTCAGAATTTTGTGCTTATCAAAATATAAAAAAAAAAATCTTTACTGGATCTTGAATTTTCTAAGAAAAGCCTCAGCCATGACTAGTTTCGCTTGTGAATAAAAGTTTTTCAAGTTGGATTCATTATTTGTGTAGTGCTATGAATAATAATCTCAGTGGCTACTTAAGATTCTAATTGAATACCGCTGGTTTTGTAAGTTGTGGGTTGGGGGCAGTATCTCTGGAGGCTTAAGGATTTACTCTAGGTCATGTTGGTGAAGGATAGAGTGGTGTAGAGAAAGAACATTGTTTTGGTCATTAGCTAGTTATGTGGTCTTGGGTAAATCATATGTGTGTGATGAAGTGGTTGGACTAGATAGACTCTAAATTGCTCTTTGGTTGTGACGATCTGTTATCTGTGACATTCTAAATGTAGTCTGAGATCTCTTTTGTTTTTCATAATTCTGAGCCATAAAACACACCAGCTCTGGATCTTTCCTCCTGCTAAGGAAATCAACAGTCTTGAGTCCATTTGAGTTGCTGTTTGAATTTGGAAAATGACTAAGCTTTTGTTGAATACTCCATGCCTTTTAATTTAATTTTCTGGAGAAATACATTAGGGGATGTTAAATTGCTCCCACAGGGCTGCCCTGTCAATACTCTTAAAGTTCTGCGCTCCCCCCTGTGTGCCAATGCAAGGTCAGTAACGTGTGCCAATGTTTGTTTGCAGTGGGACTGCTTCCTCCTCAGAACATACACATCTCTGATGAATGGTATACGAGATTCAGGGTGTCCTGGGATCCTTCACCCTCTCCAGTTCTTGGATATAAAATTGTGTATAAACCAGTAGGTAAGGAAGCACCCTTATCATCATAGAAATGCTTTGGAGGGTTATTTACATGTGAGGGTATTCTCTCTTGCATCCCCCACTATTGGATTCTCCTGATGGTTCAGTTACCATATAAAGTCTCCTTTCACCAGAGGTAATGTTTTCGGAAATAATGTTTTAAGTCAATGGTCTAAAGTACAATTATTATGGATATTGATGAGATTTTTATTATAAATTTTGTGATTGGAAAGTTTGACCTGGTCCATAAAAATGCACAAATCAAAGATGCTCGTCTTCATAATCCTATATGTTATGATCATGAAACTGCATATTTAATCAATATAAACTTCTGTACTTTTCTTATTCTGACCAGGTATTGTTTTATTTGGGGCATAGATTTTATGTATTGTAGTTTACTCATGACAGACTTGCTTTCAAATCCCCACTGACATTTTCACCTAAGTCATTTTCACCTTGGTTAAATTATTTGCTATTTTTATTTTTATGTTCTATCTACATGCATGGCAGAATTGGAAGAAAAACACCCTTGTACTTAGTAGGGCATCCTCCATGCATTCAGCAAGAGTATGAATTAGGAAAAAAATGAAGGATATAAGACAAGAGAAAGGAAATTGTGAACCAGTGTAAGAAATAGAAGGAGACCTTGGAGAAGAAAGAGGAGTTGGTCACTGAAGACTTTTAGCAACCAAACTATGTGGAATGAGGTCCAAAACAGAAATTCTTAGATCATCTCTACAACAAATCAAAAAGTGTTAATTGAACACCTACTATATACAAAACACTATGTTGGCAAAGTCGTCCTTAGAAAAGAAGCTTGAGAATTTATTCCCTAAAGGAACATTGACTATATATTTATTACATTCTAGGTACTATGCTATATTTTGAGAATAAGAAAGTGAAAACTGGCCGGGCGCTGTGGCTCACGCCTGTAATCCTAGCTCTTGGGAGGCCGAGGCGGGCGGATTGCTCAAGGTCAGGAGTTCAAAACCAGCCTGAGCAAGAGCGAGACCCCGTCTCTACTATAAACAGAAAGAAATTAATTGGCCAACTGATATATATATATATAAAAAAAAAATTAGCCGGGCATGGTGGCACATGCCTGTAGTCCCAGCTACTCGGGAGGCTGAGGCAGAAGGATCGCTTGAGCCCAGGAGTTTGAGGTTGCTGTGAGCTAGGCTGACGCCACGGCACTCACTCTAGCCTGGACAACAAAAGTGAGACTCTGTCTCAAAAAAAAAAAAAAAAAAAAAAAAAGAAAGTGAAAACTTCAGTCTCTGCTTACAGTTTTATATTCACTATATAATGTAGCTTGTGCTGTAGTGAACAGGTGCAGGAGGGGCTATGGAATTAATGGGGTTCATACTTCCATTTGACTATGAGTTAATAGATCTTTCATTTTAAGCAAAAATTGAGGTTAGTGATAACATGTTTCTGTGCACTTTTGTGATTGTTATTAAAGGTTCCAATGAGCCCATGGAAGTCTTTGTTGGAGAAGTGACATCATACACTTTACACAATCTCAATCCCAGCACCACCTATGACGTGAATGTTTATGCTCAGTATGATTCTGGACTCAGTGTCCCCCTGACAGATCAAGGCACAACATGTGAGTCATGGATCTTTTCATAGTTGTAAGAAAAAGTGTAGTACAAATGACCAGGTCAGCTTGTTTTAATTTTACTTTTTCTGAACATAGGCATGTTTCCTCAGCATTATGCAGGCAGGCCATTTGTGTCCAGTTAAACAAAATACCTATCTAAATTAATAAGTAATAAAATTGAGTATATAAAAATGTATATGATGAGGAAATGGTGTCTATTTTACATAAAATATCATATTTTGAATTTTAAAAGATAAAGTGATAGAAATTGTCATTTCATTCATGAATGACCTGTAAAATTAGATCTGTGATTCTATTTAGTTTTTCTTGACATTTGATATTAAGATATATATTACCTAAATTTATTGATATAATTTTTGAATCATGGTTACTGATTTGGCCCACAGATAGATTTTGTTGTTACCAAATGCTTTGGGTAACTATTTAAAGACTTAGCAAGATAGCCTTTCAGAAAAATTTCTCATTCTTTACCATGAGACACCTTTGGCATTCATAGTTTTGGGAGGGAATATGTGGAATTTCCCTTCCTTGAGAATCAGCAATGGAAAAGAAGGTCTGTTTTGGCTGTATCACATTTTCATGTATGTTTCTTATGAGGAAACATACTTTGATTTGAGACATTTTATTTTTCAGCCACAGTGAAAGTTTGAAAATTGTGTTATGATTAAAAGTATGCTTTTTTTGGCCTTTATTTACAAAGTAAATCTACTTCTTTCTTTCTTCATTTTGTAGTGTATTTAAATGTGACAGATCTGAAAACTTACCAGATTGGGTGGGATACATTCTGCGTCAGATGGTCACCTCACCGGGCAGCCACCTCCTACAGGCTAAAACTAAGCCCTGCAGACGGTATGTGTGTAAAGAAAATATGAACTGGAGAATGTGGTGGAATCATTTTAAACTTTAGTAAAGAAGATGCCATTTTGTTTATAAAAATGGCATATAAAAATATCTTTAAATATAATTAATGATGAAAGTGGCATTTTCCTTTGTTGTCATCGTCAGGAACCAGAGGACAAGAAATCACAGTGCGTGGATCAGAAACCAGTCACTGCTTCACTGGCCTTTCACCAGACACTAATTATGGCGTCACTGTTTTTGTGCAGACACCAAATCTTGAGGGACCAGGCGTCCTTGTTAAAGAACATACCAGTAAGTTTTTGAGTAATCTGGAAAGTCTCTGTAAGGCTTCAGAATAGAATGCTCTAGGTATGGGAGACTTAAGTGACTCCTTCTGGGTAGCAGTGATGATGGGATGGTGGCAGATTCCTGAGGGTGAGATCTAAGGCTGGCTTAAGACCTTTTTCTGATTCAATTCCAGGTTGTCCCTGCTATGAGGTTGGTGCGACTTTAAGGAAGGGCTAAAGGAGGGAGAGATGGCTCTAGCTAACAGCGGGGAGGAAGCATACACATCCATATTAGTGACTTTTACTCACTGGACCCTATCTGAAGGGCTTACACTCTCCCTTCGGATCTTTGCTTTGCTTCTGTAGCTGTAGTCAGTGTTGAATGACTACCAGTAACATCAGATTTGGATGGAACAGAATCTCCCGCGTGCCAGTGCCAATGACGCTGGAGCCTTCTTTTCTAAGACTTGATTTGTTATCCAGGACTTAAATTGCTCGTAACATTTTCTTTCTGGGATATGAATTGCACACATGTTGCATTTTTCTAATTATTATTTTTTAAAATTCTAGCTGTAAAACCAACAGAAGCCCCTACAGAGCCACCCACACCTCCTCCCCCTCCTACCATTCCACCAGCCCGGGATGGTAAGTACAGCTGAGTAGGCAATAAATCTAACTAATAGGGATTTATAGACTTCTTATTTATGCTGTATATTCATCACTTACAATTGATAGAGAACATTTCTGATTTATTATTCCTGCTGAAGAGTTTTCAGATTGCAAGAAAAGATTACCAGTAATTTGTCCCTCCTCTTTGGGCACATTTTGGAATGAATAAAATCAGTCATAAATTACTGCAGCTTTTCAGCTGGAACTCTGTTTCCTCAATTTTGCAGATTAAGGCCTGGTAATACCTTCCATAGTCCATAGTCACATGGTGGGCATTTTTTTCTGCTGGCTGCTGGCATCAGGAGGCGTTTTGAACCCTTTTTTGGCTCTATCTGCAACCTAACCCCTCAGGCGGTTAGCTTTGGAATTCCTGGCTTCTGACCTGAGAAGTACCCTGGAATACACAAAGCTAAAAAAATTTCCATTCACTGAAGAAGTCTGAAACATAATTGTCAATTCCAGTGAGCTGGTAAAAAGACATATCGATCTATTAAGGCTGATCTCTCAGTATTTGGGGCCAATTCTTTAGTGCTTTAGCAAATTAAATTTAAGTTAATTAACTCCCAGATTATTCTTTTCCCACATTCTGTTTCCAGCATTTAACAGGAAGCATTTCAGATTTCAAATATATTTTTGTTTCATCTTAGAAGAATCTAGAATGTTATAACTTTTACTAAACCTATTATATAAGTTTATATATATATGAATATAAGTTTATATATATAGTTATATATATAAGTATATATGTTTTATATATATAAAATTAAAAATGTATTATAGGGTAAGATAACAATGAGTTTCTGTAAATTAAACTATTGAAACAAATTCACTAAATAATCCTAGCTTAAAATATATGTATATTTTAAATAGGCTTATTTTCTAGATTGGTTTTAGGTTCACGGCAAAATGGAGGGGACGATACAGAGATGTCCCATCTCTCAGACATGTCCCCTGCCCCCACACATTCATAGCCTCCCCCACTGTCAACATCCCACATCAAAGTGGTACATTTATTACAACTGATGAACCTACATTGGTATGTCATAATCATCCCAAGTCCATAGTTTACCTTATGGTTCACTCTTGGTGTGTTATATATTCTATATGTTAAGTTCTTATAAACTAAAATTTTGTTAAGATTTTTTTTTATTATTATATTTTTTAGTCTCCAAGTATGAGGATTCAAATTAAAGATATTTCTTTATTTTATTTTCTCCTCTCCCTCCCCATATATGATTCTAATGGCCTAATTTAAAATTAAAAAACAACTTATTTGCTCCAAATTTTTAATAATTATATTCAGAATCTCCAAACCCACTGATAGCTTTGCTTTAGTTCTGGGCATCATGGCTTTTCATTTGATTTCCCCCCTCATTTATTGTTTGAAGCTACTTGAAGAGTTCCATGAGACAAAATCATATCTTTGCATATAATGGATCTAAACAAATGAAGTAATTCCAGAGCAGGAATTGAGGGTCAGTTAGACAAGTACGCCTTAAATTTATTGTGCATGTGAGTCATCTGGGTATCTAATAATTGCTTGTTCTGATTCAGGAAGTCCAGGGTAGGACCCAAGATTCTGTATTTCTGACAAGCTCCCAGGCAATACTGTTGCTGCTGACCCACACTTTGAGTAGCAGGGTGTTACCCTACATTTTTCAATTATGTAATTTCACTTAAATGAAAGGATTCATGAGATTTGGGGCTTCCTCTGCTTTTTTTTTTCCAGTATGCAAAGGTGCCAAGGCAGATATTGTGTTCTTGACTGATGCTTCTTGGAGTATCGGGGATGATAATTTTAATAAAGTTGTAAAATTCATTTTCAATACTGTGGGAGGCTTTGACGAAATCAGTCCTGCTGGGATTCAGGTGAGTGTCATTCCACCAGTGGCTGCTCATTTGTAATGTCCTGCAATTTCTTTTGAACTTCTCTTTTTAAGTAGATAGTCTTTTCAATATAAATTATGTTTTGACTTTTACTATTTGCTATTTCCTCTACATATGTATTTTTAGAAATGAATTGGAGGTAAATGATAAATAAATAGAAAAATAAGTATTCCTCTAAGTTTCTATTTTATTTTATTTTACAAAGTCTTGCACTGCTGCCCAGGCTAGAGTGTTCTGGCATCAGCCTAGCTCACAGCAACCTCAAACTCCTGGGCTCAAGCTACCATCCTGCCTCAGTCTCCCGAGTAGCTGGGACTATAGGCACACACCTTCATGCATGGCTAATTTTTCTATTTTTAGTAGAAATAGGATTTCACTCTTGCTCAGGTGGTCTCAAACTCCTGACCTCAAGCCATCTTCCTGCCTCTGACTCCCAAAGTGTTAGGATTACAGGTGTGAGCCACCGTGCCCCATGTATTCCTTTAGTTTTTATGTTTGGCTAGATGATATCCCTGTTGGAGAATTTAGAGGATTCAAAAGAGGATTCTGACTTTAACTTCCTGCATACAACTTCCAACAATGATACATTTCCATGAGAGGTCATCCAAAGTTCTGGACAATAAATGCATTGTGATTTCATGCTCTGTAAAGTTAGAAGAATCAGTGTTGAAAAGCGACTGGAGTGGGTGTGTAGAAACTCCTGCCTCTTCTGTCATTACTTTGCAGATGTTATATTGACCTGAAGAATATCCATTTTTGACCCATAGGGTATTTCATTTGTTTTCCTACAATGATAACTACCAATTATCTTACTGTGGAATCACTCCAAATTTATTTGTTGTGATATAGTACTTAGAGAAGTTTATATTTCCATGAGAGGCTTATTCTTTGAGGCCTAGCCCTAAACTGTCTGTAAAGTTGAGAATCTCCATCTACCCCTCCCCCCTCCCCCAACATACTCATGAACTGAACACTAAGGTCCAGTGGCTCTATTTTGGGCAATCTTCCCAGATCCCTTTGAGAATCTGGTTCAAACTTTTATTAGGTATTTCTTGGATTTTGTAATCTTAAAGACCCACTTCAAATTTTACCCCCTCAGGAGAGTCTCCCAATGGCTTTAAGTATTCTATGTTCCTGAAGTATTTTGTCTATGTTGCTATTACAGCCAGCATCTCTTTGTATTGTCATTATTTGTGGGACTCTCTTCTATCTAAATCATTGACTCCTTGAAGCAAGAGATTCTATCTTTTTTTTTTTTTTTTAATTCTCTACTCCTTTTCTTCCCTCTTCCTTTTGGTGAAATTTCTTCTTTATTTTGACAGTTTATACTTCATCATGGCATCTTAGAAGCATTATGAAGATAAGAGATTTTGAAATAAACCACAAATAATTTCATAAATAAACCATATCCCATTTATGGAATAGTGCTTTGTGGAATACTGTATAATAAATTTCAAATAATACTATGGAAATTGTTCCAGCCTTAGAAGAGTAAAAATTCAGCCTAGTTATATTCTTAATGTGTCAACAACCAAGTGATTCTTCATCCCCTTAGAAATAAGGATTTCTAATAAAAATTAGCTACCATATTTTATTAACTTCTATGTACCTGTTACTTTGTATACAGGATTATTAATATTAGTCCTTAAAACAACCCTAGAAGGTAAGTGTAGTTATCTTCGTTTTACTGAAGAGGAAACGAAAGCCAAAGATGCAGGGAACTTGCCCAGTGTCACACAGCTACTAATTGGCAGAGTTAAAATTTGAGCCCAGTGAATCCTAAGTACAAAGTATGTACTCTTTCCATTAAATCACTTTTTCACTGAGTTTGTGATGAGTGCCGCTTATTGTCACACGAGTGCCGATTATTGTCACACATGGGACATTTTTATATTACCATGAAGGACAGATGCAGTCAGTGAGAAGGAACAGTTGGCTGAGAGCCAACTGTTCAACCAACATTTGGATTTGAGACAGTGTGTGTATTCTCATTTCTAATTCTGAGACCTCACTACTCCCCAGCTTGACCCATCCCCTTCTACATCCCAGAGAAAGGTGCCATTTGAACGCAGCGTATTTTCATTGTTAATGTCAACTATGACAATTTCATTGAAGATTGAAAATTAGAGTATTTCATGAGAAAACAGCCGTCAGTGTTATAATATTAGTTATAAAGAGCTTCTAATAGTCTGTCAGGTATGAGACACTATTTTTTTTTTGCCTTATTCTGCAGCCAGAGGAATCACTCAAAGATTGAAATATACAGTGAGATGACTTATGCTCACGGCCAAACCTCGTTTCCTTTCAGGTTTCATTTGTGCAGTACAGCGATGAGGTCAAGTCTGAGTTCAAGCTGAACACGTACAATGACAAGGCCCTAGCCCTTGGGGCCCTCCAGAATATTAGGTACAGAGGAGGAAACACAAGAACAGGTATGGTTAATCGGAGTGTATGTGGACCTTCACTCTTCCAAGTATTTGGAGTGGTAGAACTGAGTGTATCTTCTCACTCGGTGACCAGATTCTTATCAGTTGGGCATGGCTAATAGCATTTGGATAGTTTTCAGTGAGGTGACACTGAAATGTTCCATGGTACACTCTGTAGGCAAAGCCCTCACATTTATCAAGGAGAAAGTCTTGACCTGGGAGAGCGGCATGAGGAAGAACGTCCCCAAGGTGTTGGTTGTGGTCACGGACGGTCGGTCACAGGACGAGGTCAAGAAGGCAGCTCTGATTATCCAGCAGTCAGGTAAGCACATTCGTGAATTTCATAGCACTCGTTATTTTACCAGTTGTAAATGTTCAGGAATGATTGTAAAAGACCAAAATTGCTGAGTTTACTTTATTGTCCCACTTTTACTCTGGGCTCTATATCCTTATAATGCTAGTTTATATTTGATTATGGAATGGTTTGGTAATTGCTCAAAAATGACATCATGTATTCTCTGCATAGGATGTGATTCAGGGTTGTCAAGGCATAAACCAGACTTCCCCATAGTAGTTGGAAAGCTACGGAAAGCAATGATAATGGGATAATCCTCTAGCAGGCTTCCTGCCATAGCAGAAATGAATCTTGATACTGGTTCCTGTACAAGAGGAGATGTAGGGAAGCCTTTAGCTTCAGCACATTCAGCAGATGCAGACCTAATGCAGATTGCTAAAAGGAACACTGCAAAGAAGGAATATCAAGGTCTCAGGGAGACATCTTTGGGCTAGATCTTGCCAATCAAACACGTTGAGAACCTCCTAGTAACACTGACCTTTGAATTAGTTTTTTAGGGTTATTAGAGATGAAACTAGATCTTTCCAGTACTTGCATTAACATCTCCCACTGATCACCACCTCAAGCAGGGTCTAAGGTTGACATATTTTTAGAAAGAATCCTATGTTATGCATAATCAATTGTAGTAAAGTACTTTGTTACATAGACTTTGTCATTTGCACATACATAATCTTTTTGCTAAAATTTTAAGTCATGATTAGTGCTACTGCCTTTTTTCAATAGAGATTGTTCTTTGTTATGATCTTTTATAATTTATTGCCTTTGTGTTACACACCTTGAGCAGATTTCTGTATATTCTGGGCTCCTAGCTGACTTAAATTTGGGATTATGAATATTTGTTTCTCAAGTTACCTTATATATAGCTAATTATATTCTAATTTGTTATATAGTCTGTTTTTTTCCTGATGTCAAATTAAGCTTTTGGAGTGAAAAATTTATTTATTTGTAATAGCCTAAATAAAGGAAAGTCTGTTGCCAGGGAAAATGGTAGATTCCATTTCCCATGTGGCCAAAGTGCTGCCTTTGAGCAATAGTTTGCTGAGAGAATCGGTTTCAAGAATTCAAATTTTAAAATGAGCCCATTCTTGGCTTCTGAGTCATGTAAGCTTAAAATATTAATGGCCGCAGAATTCATGTGTATATTAGGATTGTGGATCTGTGGGAGGCACTGTGTACCACATGAATCTTTCTGCTATTAAAATATTCATCTTTTAATTGTTCAGAGTTTACTTTAGGAAATCCAGTTAAATGAATTTTGTAAACAAGAGAATAGAAAGGCCTGGAAAAAGTATGTATTTATTCAAGAGAGTTCATGTCAAATAAAAGGACGTGCTGCGTATACTTAAGAAAATGCAGCATCATATCTGATAAGATTTTATTTGGAATTGTTCAATCAATAAAGGGCAGAAAAAGGGATATGTGATTCACTCTATAAACTCTACTGTGCAGGGTTCAGTGTCTTTGTGGTTGGTGTGGCTGATGTTGACTACAACGAGCTTGCCAATATCGCCAGCAAACCAAGCGAACGGCATGTTTTCATTGTGGATGACTTTGAATCTTTTGAGAAGATAGAGGACAACCTTATTACATTTGTTTGTGAAACTGCCACTTCAAGTAAGTCACAGGCAATGTGGATCCATACCCTCGCTTGTTTTGGAAAATAATTACCTAGTAGACAATTCTCTATCCTATATGAGATCAAGTCTGTGCATAAATAGATCCTGGGAAATCACTTGAGAACCTGATGAATCATTGTTCCTATTGAGATCATGCTTAATGTGTGCTTGTTAGAAGGCCACTTTTAGCCTTGAAGACGTAATTTCCTTGTATGGAAATAAAGTATTTTAATATAGTCTTCCCCGCCCCCCCCCACCCCCAAAGCCTGTGACATTTGAGTAAATTCATCTTCAGCTTAGAATTGCATATATGGAAGCATTTCTGTGAAATGAAGGTTTTCCACATTAGTAATCAATTGGTATTTGTTCTGTCAACATCCATGCTTTAAAAAAACAATGAAAAAACTGTTTGTGTATGTGTGTTGCTCCACGGAAATCCATTTGGTTCCGATTTGTTTGTTGGGGTTTAGATTTTCAAGTTCAGCTTTTAAACTACAGTGAAGGGCCAAAGATTGATTATTTAAGGCAATTTCTCCTCTTCTCCCTCTATTAGCACTGATTCTTGGGGTATCAGATATATGGAGATAATTATGTGGCTAGTCTAGACCCCTGGTCCTAGGCAGGAGAGTGCTTCTCAAGTATAGTATTTCCCTCCCATTACAAACCATATTAAAAACTCAAAACTCTGGTGAGAGTAAACAAAGCTCAGTGGTTGACTATGAAAACTTATGCTGAAGTCCAGAGTGGGGCTGCACTAGTGAAAGTGGGTGGGGGCTGGAGTTGTCTGCCTCCACTCCAGGTGGGCCTGGCTGCAGCTCTCTGGTACCCCTGGCTCTGGGGGGTATAGGGAGAAAACTGCTGCACTCTTGCTACATTACATGATGTTTGGTAGCCAGTATGAGGATCAGGGGCTTGGCAGAGAGGAGGGTTGGGGAAGGACAAACTCCTCCTACCTTTGCATAAATCTAAAATTCTCTGGGAGAGAAGTTCTTCAATCTATTGCAAAACATGTAAAAACTTCCTCTTTTAATTCTGTTTTATTATTCTTAGAAACACTGTAAAATTCCAATTGCACTAGAAAATGTTCAGAAAACATTTCTTCCACTGGTTAATAGTATAATTTCTCCTCCACACAGGAAGTCTATAAGAAATAACTTATAAAAATTAAATTGATGTTATTTTTAAATAAATAAATGAACGATTTCATTACTTGAAATATTACTACATATATTGCTACTTTCTGTGCATATATAATGTTTGTACATCATATTGGTGCATCACACTTAAAGAACATTGTACATTGCAGGTTGTCCTCTCATTTATTTGGATGGCTACACCTCACCAGGTAAGCATTTATACTTTTGGGCTAATTAATTCCAAAATTTAAGCAGTAAAATAATTAAAATGTACTCGTTTTAATATTTTCTTTTCTTTTCTGATGTAAAGGTTTTAAGATGCTTGAAGCATACAACCTGACAGAAAAGAATTTTGCCTCTGTACAAGGCGTGTCTTTGGAGTCAGGCTCTTTCCCCAGCTACTCAGCTTACAGGCTTCAGAAGAATGCATTTGTGAATCAGCCTACAGCGTAAGTGCGCCAACAGTAGGTTCTTTTTTTCTTACAATGGGCAAGAAATTTCTTGGAATCTTTCAGACTTCATAGAATCCTGGAACTCTAGAACTGTCAGAAGACTGCTTATGGATGACCTAGTTTGGTTTCCTAAAATACACTTGAGTTAATTGTTTTCCATCAGGTTATATAATGGTTTGCATGCAGGAGATTAAGACTCAAGCCTCATTATTCCTAGACCCAGAATCTCACGCTGGTACTGCAATATTATGGATTATTGACACCCTTTGGAGTTAAAGCTAGGGTTGTAGTTATGCTTCTTTTAAGCGAGGCTGTAAAAATAGGAAGCTGACTTATTATTTTGAACATTTCTCCCTGTGGTGCAGGACCGGATGGAATAAGCACAGATGTAGAGCAAGCATTCTTTTTAGTGTTTCAGACCTGTAGAGAATGAAAGGCTGCATAGTTTCACTTTGTCCATGACCAGACAGTCTGTGGCTAGTTTTTTTTTTTTTTTTTGCTATAAACATTCGAGTGCAATGTGGCTAGTTTTTATTGGCTGATGCTCTGGCAATCTGTTGGGTAACTCTAGATATTATTATTCTACTTCATGAAAGTTTGCACCTGGGCATAATAACTGAAATATGTATTTCTTATTCATTAAAATGAAATCCTTTGTTGAAAAATATGTGTTTTCTAGTTGATGGAGAAAAAAGAACAAGAAGAAAGAAAGTTACCAGAAATTTAGGACAGGGTTGGAAAATGATGTCTGAAATTTAAAGTGCTCTGAGAAAGCTGATGGAAAATTCAGATTGAAACCAAAACTAATTTATTTTAAGGAGGCACAGATTATATTGTTGTAGTTTGACCACATTGTAAGTGCCTAACTCTTTTATGGTTAACCACGTTGGTTCAAAGTTCTGGGTTTTACAGTGAACCTTAATATCCAGCGTTTAACCCTTCTAAGCACCTTAAGATGTGATTACTACATTTTAACTTTTGACAGTCTATTGTCCTTTTTTAAATTTTCTTTAATCCTTAACACTGTTTCGAGTCTAAGTGCTTTGAAGAGCCAGAACTTTTGACAGAGAGGAAAGAAGCATAAATGAAATGAAATGATTATTATTTTTTTTTTCACAAGCACTAGTTAACCAGGGAAGAAGGAGAAAAATGAGCTAAGTGAGAGCTGAATTAATATGGAGGAAATATTACTTTTAACATGGAATATTATAAAGATAGTTCTTGAACATATAGAAGGGATCATGCCAGCTTACCCAGAGCACATGTTTTAAGAAGCTAGACAGCATTATAGTCCAGAAGTACTAGTGGTGTGGTACTAGTACATGGAACTTTAGGAGACATTCCATCCATTCTGCCACAAATCATGGAGAAATACCTTCTTTTCTGTCTGAGAAGTGATTATCAAGGCCTTTTTCTTACCTTCAGGGAGAGTGTTATTAAATGGTCTTAGACAGAAAACCATTAATTCTGCTTCAAAGATTCCCCCAGAACAATGATTGACTCAACTCTGGAAGGACACATGGGACTGATTTTTTTTTTTGTCTCACAGCTTAGAGCCAAGAAACACTTCCTTATAATTGACTCACATTCTTTTATCATCACTAAACATTTGCACATGTACATGGCCTTAACATTTACAGATGGTTTGGTTTTGGGGAATATGAGAGATCTGGAGGTAATTTATTTGATTTCAGGGGAGTAATTAAGAAGTGTAAAAACTATTAGTGATAGAGAGAGAGAAATCAAAGCCTTAAGCCATTTTATGATCTCATATGCCTGACATTGTAAGTATATTTAGCAAAATTCATTCTCTTTAAATAATAGACAAAGTTATAATGTTTATCACTCTAAAATTATTATATAATTTTATAATCCTCTATGTGTCTGGAAAAATTAGTTATTAATAGTAGGATAAAAGATTATTTGGTAATTTCCCAGTTTTGTGAATTTATCATGTTATAAATAATCTATTAATATTATAATTTACATAATGTGTCTTTAGTGTTTGTTATTTTGATGTGTTTCCTAAATTTTTCTCCTTCTAAAGAGAAATCAGAAGGAGCTGGATTATTATAAATAGCTTCTAATACCACCCATAATGAGATTCTGGTCCAAAAATTTAAAATAGTCTCTGTTCCTGATGTTAAATCAAGCTTTTTCTTTCTTTCTTTCGTTTTATCCAACAGAGACCTACACCCAAATGGACTCCCCCCTTCATACACGATTATATTATTGTTCAGACTTCTCCCAGAAACTCCCAGTGACCCTTTTGCAATTTGGCAAATCACAGACAGAGATTACAAACCACAAGTTGGAGTGATTGCAGATCGTAAGGATTTTTCTATTATTTTAAGACACATGCATACATAGTTTTGATTATGTTTTCCCTTTCCTTCTCTTTTCTCTTTAAAAACCTTCTGAGTATATATATATGTGTGTGTGTATACATATACATATATATACTTGATATATGCTTTTATGTTTACACTCTTCCAAATATAAAACATCAGTAGATATTCGAATTGCATTTTATCACAATTGAAATTATTGCATTTTTGAGAAATCTCTATAAGAATTATTTGTAGATACTTTCAATAGAGTATACCATGCATATGATTTAATAATAATTTTATGTTGATTACAGCTTCTAGCAAGACATTATCATTCTTTAACAAGGATACAAGAGGAGAGATACAAACTGTTACATTTGATACAGATGAAGTAAAGACATTATTTTATGGAAGTTTTCATAAGGTAAAAATGTAAAATTATCTGAGTCTTATTTCTAGAAGAAAGAATATGGCTTAAAACTTAATTAATTTCTTTTATTATTTATTAAAATGTCACATTAAATTGGCAGAATCATAGCTATGTCATTTAAAAATAAAATCTTTTTTTTGTTTTTATTTCAGCATATTATGGAGGTACAAATGTTAAGGTTACATATATTGCCCATGCTAAAAATAAAATCTTATTTTAGAGAGTTTGATTTATTCAAAGCAAAGCATTTAAAATAAAACAATTCTACTAATCAAGAGATAATTACTATTAATATTTTGATATATTTTCAATGCTTATATCTTTTCAAAATTTGAATCAGATAGTATATGTGATGTTGTTCACCTATGTTTTGTATTTAACATTTTATTGTAAATGTTTATGTCATTTAGTTTGAAAGGCTTAATTTTAGTGGCTTATATTTTAATTGATAATATTATTCTTTTATATAGAACAGTAATCTTATGCTTGTTCATTTATTGAAAAGATACAAACAGACCAGTGAAATGCAGAACAAACATTTTAACAGTCTATAAGTTATCGATATCTACCAAAATAATTAAGATAAATGTTTATGAAATTAATTTTTTACATGAACACACTTATTCTCTAAAAACACAATTATCTAAAATATCTTGTTAAAAATTCTAAGATGCATTCTAGTGGATTGTTTATTGTTAGTGATCTGAATTAACTTTTTGTATATCAGCATCCAGAAGATAGTAGAAACTTTCTTTCAGGTTTCTAAAGGATGATTAGTTGACAAATAAGAAATACTTCTTCTTAAAAAGTACTAAAGTTGGAAGCATTAGAAATAAAAAGAACACTCTAGGTTAGGAATGGACTTTTAATGTACTTCTTCATGCATTGAATTACGTTAACAGGAATACCAGTTGTTGTACAAGTCTAAAGTTTTTCCATTGTGGCATGCAGAAAGATTAGCCCCCATACATAAAAGACAAATATTTCTAATTCAATCTGATTCTCAAGTGAAAATTGAAGAACGTTTCTCTACTTGAGAGTAGATTTAGCAGGATTTCTTACTGTTTCTACTTCTAAGGAATCTTGGTTTCTTTCCAGAATGTTTTCTCATTTCATGAATCAGATTCTTGATAAGGATGGTGAAGGACCCTCTCATCAAACTCAAAGAGGCTTCAGTATGCACATTAGTGATAATCCTTCACCCAAATAAAGGAAAAAACAAAAATCTCTGAATACAATAGTATATTTGCTTTAAAGTTTACAGACTTCCATGGTAAAGTGAAGTAAAAGAAATGCCTCATTGGGAAAACAAATCCTAGTTTGGCAAATGTTATTGGCTTCAACTGATCCTTATCCGATAATAGATGTTGAATCTGGCATAGTTCTTATAAACCTTTTTGGCTCATTGATACACCCATGAAACTTACATTTGACTAATTTTATAAAAAATCTATTTGATTTTTCCTTTTATATCCACTGAAGTTATTGAGAATTTCATCTCCTACTAAACAACTGAAAACCATTTAGTAACTTATTTTTAAATTTCCAACTTTCATGGAATGCTTCATTTTATCTGAGTCAAAAAAGGCAGCATTTTTCAGAGGTCTGTAGTAATAGTTACTAATTATTACAAATCAGGATAACTATTTTTTTTTGACATTCTCTTCTTCATACATTTGCCTTCCCAGAGAGATATTTGCATTCTTGGGTTTTATATAGTGCCTCTTTTTTTCTCCTTCCCACAAGCTCTGTCTTTTCTCTCCAGATTCTCTACCCTCTTTTTTCCATAATCCGTCCTTTTTTACTTTCTCCTTTCCTTTTTCACTATGCCCTTCCTCCTCTTCCATTCCTCCACCCCATTCTTTTTTAAAAAATAGCTTTATTGAGATATCATTGACATATGAAAATTGTATATATTTAAGGTGTACAATGAAATGTTTTGATTTACATGCACATTGTTAAATGATCTCCACAATTGAACTAATTAACATATCCATTACCTCTACATAGTTACCACTTTGTGTGTGTGCACGCATGTGCAGTGAACAGATTTGTTCTACTATCTAGTGTCTTAGCAAATCACAAGTGCACAATACCCCTACACCATTCCTTTAACCCACTCTTATTTATCCCATCAATTCAAGCACCACCTTTAGTCACTGTCAACTATTTATATTGCTTATTGAGCCAAGGATTCAAGCACTCTCCTTTGGCTTTCCCTCTAATTCCTGAACTGAATTTCTTCAATCTTGGGATGAGAATGAACAGTACTCTGAGAGCAGGACATTAGTGACAGTGATCGGGAGAGGGCCCTTTGGGAGAGAGGGGATTAGCTAAAACAGTTTAAATCATGGCAGACAGTTATTGCTTTTTGTGGATTCTCTTAAAAAGCTTAGTGTCTCCACTTATAGCCTTGATTCAGGCATTACAAAAGCCATCCATGTATCCCAAAACATTGTACTCCCATAATATTTTGAAATAACAAAAGGAAGGAAAAAAGCTTCCTGTCTCCTTTCTATTGTTAACAGATAACATAGATCAATGTGAGAAATGTAAAATAAGGGGAAGAACCAGAATAGGTGAAAAATAAGATTTTATAGAATGGTGGAGGCTGGGAAGGGAGATGAGTGAGAAGAAGGTACCTTTCTACTGGTCTGGGACCAATAAAGTTTGACAGTTAGGAAATAGGTTTATTACTCTGAATACTTGGGACAGTGATCTACAGATGAAGAGCTTAATCCAAAATATAATTATGCATGTGTTTAAAATACAATAAAGCTGGCTGAATAAATTATAGCAAAATGTGTTTTTAGGATGTGCTTCTTCATGGTTAGCATTGAGTGACAAGTGTACTTGGAATAATTTGGGTACAAATTGAAGCAGTTTTGATTTTGAAATATTTTTTCTGGATGCTGTGGTTTTTCAGATGCTCTCTGAGTGTTTGCTTCTGTGGTTGTTCATATAAGAGCCAACAAAGAAGTTTTATTTCTTATTAGCTAATAAATAGCCTAGAAATTCTTATATGATGTTCTTCTTGAATTCAATATTAGTTGATTGCCTTGGAGGAATTTAAACTTTACTTTTAAGTAAAACTGTTTATCACTTTTATATAAAAGATATATGTAATTCCTATTTATCATAGATGCACTAAACTAATGTTTTGGTGGTAATTCCATGTGGGAAAAATATTTAGTTTAAAAATAAAACTTTAGAAATTGTTCTTATGCTTGTTGACTGAGAGCATTTAAGGGAATTTCTGTTCCTTTTAACTTGCTGCCAAACTTTTCAAAGTAATCATCAAGTGCTTACTTGAGTATTTGTGCTGTGATAAGTGGAAACACTGAGCATGACTATGCAGTCAAGGATTAGCCATGACCATTTTTTATGTTGGTTAATACAAAAGTTTCATTGGTTATCTATACTAATAGATTTCTTAACATTCTCTGTATCTTTAATAGCAGACAAAAAGTAAATCAACATAAGCCCGTTTCCTTAAAAGGAAATTGAATACTAGATTCTACTGATTTCCAGAGTTTAATCTATATAGAAGACATATGCTAGTTCTTTACTATATTAGATATTTATATGGTGTGCTGGTTCTTTTTGGCTAAGACTGGAGAATAACAAACTAAAAACTGTATTTATTAAAATAAGTGATGGCTGGGCGTGGTGGCTCGTGCCTGTAATCCTAGCACTCTGGGAGGCCAAGGCGGGAGATTCACTCAAGGTCAGGAGTTTGAGACCAGCTTGAGGAAGAATGAGACCCTATCTCTACTAAAAATAGAAAGAAATTAATTGGCTAACTAAAAATATATAGAAAAAAATTAGCCGGGCATTGTGGCCCATGCCTGTAGTCCCAGTTACTCAGGAGGCTGAGGCAGCAGGATTGCTTGAGCCCAGGAGTTTGAGGTTGCTGTGAGCTAAGCTGACACCATGGCACTCGAGCCCAGGCAACAGAAGTGAGACTCTGTCTCAAAAAAAAAAAAAAACCACCAAAAACTCCCCAAAAAACTAAAATCAGTGAAAGACATTTGAGGCTCCTTTGTACTGAGTATAGTAATATATATATATGATTTATTAACCTCTACTTGGATGGCTCTTTATAGTTTACAAAGTCATTGTATTCACTGCATCTTCTCTTATCATCTCTGTAAGAATATATATCGGGAAAATAAGAAATTATTTATGTGTATATTGGATGAAGGAAACTGAGACCAGGAGTTAAGTGGCTTATCTAATTTCATATTATTAAGTGACACCACTGAGAGTGCAGTCTGGTTCTTGGATTTTTATTTCAAGACTCTTGATTTAGAATGAGAATGGCTCAAGAAACATTTTTTTCAAATCTGTGATCTGAGCTATGCAGAGTCAGCTAAATTTTTCGGTAGGAATTTTATAATGGAAAACAAATTATCTTTTTAGGTTCATATTGTAGTGACTTCAAAAAGTGTTAAGATTTACATCGACTGCTATGAAATTATAGAAAAAGACATCAGGGAAGCTGGAAATATCACAACTGATGGTTATGAAATTCTTGGAAAACTACTTAAAGGGGAGAGGAAATCAGCCGCAGTAAGTAACACGTTTTTATTTTTCTTGGTATCTTGTGTTAAGACTGAAATTGTATTTTCTAAATAGTTAGTTTAGTGAGTTTTATTTTATTTTTTCTCCATGAGTTTTAAATTGTCAAATCCCTTGGTCAGATGGAAACATTGGAAAAGTTACATTGAGAAAATATGCTGCCCACAGAACACGATAACGCACTTTACGTCCTAGAAACAAAATAAGATGTCAAGGCACCAGGGGACACCAAACTTCAAGATGTAGCCATCTTGAAACATGATCAATTGGAGATTACAACACAAATAGTTGCCAGCATATTCGGTGAAATCTAAAATACTTCCTTTTGTGTTCTTAAACGATAATTGTTAACACAGATTTGTGCAGTCGGGACATTAAGCATTTGTGGACGCTAGCTGTGACCATTGCTAGATCTGTGTTCCCTCACAGAGGAGGAATCACCTGTGAGTCGTCTGTCTCAGAAGGATCAGCGTAGCAGGGCAGCCAAATGACCCCATTACTCACAAGTTTCACTGGCCCAGGTTTGAGGCAGAAGCATGCCAACCCTGTTTACCATGCTATCTAGTAGTAAAAACTTAAATCTGAACTATTCATTGTACCAGGCTAATGGACTTCATATTAAATATCAGTTGATAAACATGTTGTCCTAAAAGCAAAGCTAATCTCTTTAGCTTCTATTATTTTTATTTTTAAAATGACATTATGTATTTAATTTAGCTTTCCTCCAGGGATAGGATTTTCTTCTAGATTCAAAAGGGGAATTTTTATTCCACAATATAGAAACAGTGAGTTCAAATTTAATATAATTATGATTAAAATCCAAACTTTTTGTTGAATGCTGGATTTGACATTTAAATAGAACAGTGATATCAAGTTTTTAAAAAGAATGACTGTGTTTAAACAACCTTTTACTTTTTATCAAAAGAGCTTTATTTTTAAACTGTAGACGGATAGAACGTATATGCTATATTGAAATAACTGGGGGTCATCAGAAAAGTTATTACTTGACCCCTAGGTATTAACTTTGGAAAAGAAGAGCATCAACTATAGAATAAGTGAGGAATGGTTCTTTAATTTAATGTTACTTTTCTACAAGGGTGGACTCTTGAAATTTGACTTCAGTGTGTGTAGTTTTCAAATTAATTTAAATATAGAAATTAATATTCTCTTAAATAAAACAAAACTGATGCACATATTTCATTTTAGCCAAGGAAGTGAATGAGGAGTGGGAATTTCACATAACACATTTCACTTTACTGTCTCTTTCTCTTAGGCATATGTTTTTAAGTTCTTTCCTTATGAAGTAAGAGTCACATTGCTCTCAAGGGCTTGAACCCTTGAGCGAGTCTGTGTGAGAAGTTGGCAAAGGTCAAAATGAGGAAACATTAGTAAATATAAAATGTTTTTCGTGCATCTTTAGCTGATGTTGCTGTTGGTTGTTTGCAGTTCCAAATCCAGAGTTTTGACATTGTCTGCAGCCCCGTGTGGACCAGTAGAGACAGATGCTGTGATATTCCCTCCAGGGTAAGTAAAACAGAACTGAATCCTGTCATGGCTTTACTAGCCCCCCGGGAATAAATCCTTGTGTGTGGGAGAGGAAGTAGCACTCGGCAGTTGCATCTCCAGGATGGAGCTAAGAGACACGCAACGCGTACGTGCTCACCAGCTACCCCAGCCCAGTGCAGCGCCTGCGTGCGATCCCTTTCTCACAAGCTAGGAATGCACAGACCATATCTGGAAATTCTCCCTGACAGAAAAGTCCTGATGAGTTAATGTGTTTGATAAAAACCCACTTACTGCCAAGCCCTCTTATTGCTTGTAAAATATCAGCACTTTATAGAACAAGGCATCACCTTTCTGGATATCTGAGATTGTTTAGGTGGTAGAAATAACCATCGTGTTTCTTTCTGAGATGATGGCTTTCCCTCAGACTATCTGTCTAGATAGCAACAGTTACAAAGTTGAATGTTGGTGGTGGATTTGAAGCTTTGGGCAAGCAAAGACCTGCATATATCCACAGAAGACTGTGCATGATGTATTCAACAGACATCTGTTGAATACCTGTGATAGGCCAGGCACTAATCTGTGTGCTAGGGTTACACCAGGAAAAAGTGAGTATTCCAGTGAAAGGCAGGGGTAGAGAAATAATTAACAAATATATATAGATACTGTGTTGTAGAATGAAAGTCCTAGGATGAAAAACAAATCAGCGTGAAGGGATGGATAGCAGTGGGGGGCACCATCAGCCTTCAGCGATAAGGCGAGATTTAAACAGTGCAGGTAATGGAGGAAGAGATTCCAGTGGTAGGGGACTGTAAATGCAAAGGCCCTGTAGCCCCAGTGTGTTCCAAATATCAGAGAAACATCAAGTAGATCACTGGGGCAGGAGCAGGGTGCAATCAAGGTGGAAGAGTGGTAGGCAGTGAGGTGGGCAGGGTCGTGGGTGCTGATTAGCAGAACATGGAGGGCCTTGTAGGTCGTGGAAAGAATTTAGATTTTTTTTTTTTTTCTGAATGAAATGGGAGTTGCTATTTGACATACACAGCATTTCTCCAACACCAGGTTAGAGAAAGTTGGATTCAATTACCAGTGGCCCCAGTGGTTTTGTAAACATTTGTCATGTGAGGTCTCCTAAAGCAAAGCATAAAAAAGACAAAGGAGCAAAGTGAGTTTCAACACAGGACTATTTGTAGTGATAACTAGAAATGATTTCTTCACGGTGTGAAACACTCTTCCTTATGTATGTAAGTGGGGGGTGGGGGATGGGAAGTCTTTTTTCCCCCTAAATGTATAGATAAATATTCTTTTCAAAATTTCAGAGAGATGAAGCAAAATGCCCTGCTCTGCCAAACGCTTGCACATGTACACAGGACAGCGTTGGACCTCCAGGCCCTCCAGGCCCTGCAGTAAGGAAACTGAAATAATCCCTTTGGCTTTTCTTTTGAAAGTTTTCATGTGCTCATCTGTTTGCCAATATGGTTCCATACAATGCTTCCATCCATCCGTGTTTCTAGGATAGCACAAGCTAAATTGCAGACCATCTTCGTAGTTTATTTAGATATCTGGAATGGAGTAAATCAGGAAGAATATTTGGTGCTGGTATTCAACCCATTTCTTCAGCCATGAGGGAATATGATATTGGCTAGTCTTCAAGAGCTTTTCTCTTAAAGATATGAACCTGGGTTTCCATCTGTAATTATATGACTGAAAATTCCTTACCTCTTCTGAAAGCTTCTTGTATCTATGGGATATAGCAATGATTGAGAGGCTGACCCAAGAACAACCTGAGAGCCTAGTACATATGCACCTTATGTAGCAGACATATCATGAGAATAACATATGAAGAGGGTGGTCAACATACATGATGACATCATGAACTCTGGATGAAAGTGTTGGGGTTTGGATGAGAAGACTATGACCAGATTTATTCATGGGAGGAGGGAAGGCCAAGAAAGTACAAGGGAAAAGATTGAAGATTGCAGTGACAGACCTCATTGATTAATGTGGAACCCCTCGATTTGGTCAATCCAACATCTGATTGGGGCCAGTTTTGAGGAATAGAAGTGATAGCTCTAAGCCCTGTTGGCTGCTTTTAAGAAAATGGGTAACATAGGAACAGCTCAGGGATTCACGGAACACCAGATTTTACTATACTTGGGTCATAGCTAATAATGTAAATTGATTTTAGGTTGATTGTAAACCAGCTCCTTATAGACAGAATAAAAATTTCACTGGAATTACCATCATTTGTTAAATAATAGTAACATAGCTGATTTATATTTTTGCAATCATGAATTTATATCCTGGATTTGATTTAGACGTTTTTGAGAAGTAGGGATTTATTTTTCTCTCTAGTTGTGAGGTAACATTATCGGATATCACTGTTATATTTATTTCCTTTGTTTAGTGGTTTCTGAATTCCAATTACTTAAGTACATGTTCTGAGATTCTGAAAGATTTAAGATACTCTTCTTTTTGCAGATTATTTTCCCTGAAGAATATAATTCACATAATTCCAAAACACATTTTTTTCTTTACTGTATTCAAGTAACATTTGCTTTTCTCAATAAACCTCACATTTTTGAACGGACTTCAAATTTTGCTGACAATGTTCAAAATGTAAAAATAAGACACTTAAAATATACAAAGCTTTAAAATTCTCTTTCCTCACGTATTTTTATGACATGAAATATTTGCTTCTATATTTTGCAAATGACTGTAGAAATACTGATTGTCTGGAGAATGCACTTTTTCTCGAAGTACTTTTTATATATCAGCTTCTTCTTACTTTCCTTATGTTCACTCTAAAATGTGCTTTTACTGTGTATTGCAGGGAGGGCCTGGTGCTAAAGGTCCCAGAGGTGAAAGAGGTATCAGTGGGGCAATTGTAAGTATATTTTAGAGTGCATTTAAATTTTCATCTGCGTGTTGAAATGTGGGTGTTCAAATTTCCATGAAGGGCATATGTGACCTTGAGTAAGTGAGTTCAGGTTCACAGTGCCTTAGGTAATATAGTTACCTCTGTCTTGTCTCTGGATGTCAAAATGATGGATTAGACTAGCCAGAGAAAGAAATGCATACAATGCATCTCACAGCTGTAACCTACAGAAGAACCTTAAGGGCTCTTCCAGAACATGGGGAAGCAAGGGGGGTGCCCGGACCCCAGGAGGAGCAGAATCCTGCTGGAAAACTGGAGCCATAAGGAGTAGTTCTGCTTCTTTTTTTCCACCTGTCTCAGTAAAAATGCTGAGTGGCTGCCTATGCTTTCACTAGAGGTCACCCACCCCTTCTGCCAGTCCCACACTGATCTTCTATAAGACAACTCAAGCTTCTCAGGGAATATTTGATGAAGATAATGTATAGATTTTGGTCTTAATGTCATTAAGGATGAGATAATCTGGGGTGAGATTCAATTGCTAACTCAAGTCTGTCTGACTCCAAGTTTGTGCCCTTTCCACCTAGACAGATTGCAAGAGAGCTCTAGCACGGGCATCTCACACATTGGTATCTCGATTTATATATGCTTCAGTCCCAGAAATAAGCCCAAGTCTAAGAGAGATCAGGAATAGCTTAAAATAAATCAAATCCAATGAAATTTGAGCTTTGATCTCATATGAATGTATATGTATAAATATGAGTGCATTATATTCAATGTATTTTATTAAAAAGTCTACTTCTAATAGAATTTTTATGGGAATTTAAGTGCTCTCATGAATATACTGTATTTTACATTTTCTCTAATGGGTAGTGAAGGGAAGAAAGGGATGATATTAATAAATACTTTTATAGATATGCATTTTTAAAGTGTTTGCCAACATTGTATGATTGATGTCTTAGAGTTATGAAGACAAGCGTCTAGCTGAATGTTGGCACAGGAAGGATTGCATTCCTTTGTGGTTGTCTCTCTCTTGTATATTTTAGGGGCCCCCTGGTCCTCGTGGAGACACAGGTCCTCCAGGCCCGCAGGGTCCTCCAGGCCCCCAGGGACCCAATGGACTCTCTATTCCGGGAGAACAAGTAAGCACAAAGGCTTTCTGTGTTCAATGAGAATGGTGGATTAACACTGAGTTTAACTGGAACCTTTTCTCTATGTTAACAAACTCAAATGTTTTCTCAGAGAACTCGACAAAATTAGTCACTGAGATAACATCCTATGATGACTGTTATTTCAGTTCAGATATATAAATAGTACACGTAATAATATAAAACTGTGTAGGAAAAATTATGGCAACTTATTTGACCTTATTAAAAATGTCTTAAAAGTAATGCAAATATCCCTTATGTTAGACCATGTTCTTTCAAAGTAGGTGTACTATCCCATAATTATATAAAATTACCTCATAACCTTATAAGTGGAAATTATCATAGCATTTGTAACTTAAAAAGTGAACATAAATCCCAAAATGGTTTATTCATCTCCTTTCGAAAGTACCCTTATGTGCTCGTCTCTGAACCTTTGCACTGGATTTACGAAGTGATGAAGATTTCGTAAGTGACTCATGTCTTCCCTTTTCACGTAGTCTCAGTGAGACGCCTGAGAACCGCTTTCCCATTGCCTACTCTAGGGTCGCCAAGGGATGAAAGGCGATGCCGGAGAGCCAGGACTTCCAGGCCGATCAGTGAGTTGATCTCGAAGTTGCCTTGTCTTCCCTCTGCCATGTATTGTTTGAAAAGTTGCCTTTGTAGTGCCTCAAAAGGTGAGCCAAGGTGAAGCAGCAGAGCAGAAGGAGGCTGGTTGTGTGCTTCCTGGTATTTCTAGTTCGTACCGTGGTCTGAGTCTCAAGTGTGTGCTGCTCAGTTCCGGTATCTGCTTGGTGACTGGGCAGCTACTGTATGTGTGCCTGGTACTGTGCTTGGCTCTGGTTTCCTGTTTCTTTACTGTTTCAGAGTCCCTGTGACTCTTCTCTAAAAAAGCATTTTGGAGAATAACAAGGATCTTTTTTCACACCGGAAGTATATTACAGTGTTTCACTTGTTTGCTTCCTTCCTCCTGCAGGGGACTCCGGGATTACCTGGCCCACCGGGACCCATGGGCCCTCCAGGCGATAGAGTAAGTTCTCTTGGGCAGGCTGTAATGACACTGGAAATGATATTGCACTGTTGCCTATTAATCAAACACCATCCACAATCCAGTTTGCATGGCTGGAAATGTGGACTTCACACATCTTGTGCAAGGCTGCAAAACTAATGTCAGTGGACCATCCTACATCAGGGCAACCCCAAGGTCTCTGAAACAAAATGGTGGGAAGCTAGGGGAGTCCTTGAAATTTTAATTGTGGGAAAATTTTTTATTTTGTCATATTCAGAAAAAGAAGTCCAGAAAAGGGGTTTAGCTGATTAAAAAGAGATGTAAGAATTGTAGTAAATTGTTTTCAATCCCCAAATTAAAATCTTTGTTATGAGACAGCTTTTATATAACTCTGAGAGTCCCTTGACTTCCATGATACTTTTTGTTTCTGTGCTGTTTTAGGACTTCCTCCCTGTACCTTTAGAACTCTGATACTGCTTCTAGGCTTTGATGATGAGGCAGACAACTGATATTTAGTAGGGACTTTGCCCATTTGTGGCAGCTTTCAGGTTTGCTCTTGACTCAGGGTGAAAGCAGTGCAGGAAACCCAATCTGTTCTAGGACAGATAAATGAGAAGCACAGTGAACATGACCTCTGTGCTCCATTCATCACTGTTATGAAACATTTGGTTCCATAGGAGACCATGAATGCTTCAACGAAAAGAACCCAGAGATTTAGAGTTGCTCAAAACAAAGGAACTAATGACTTTTAAGCATCTTATGGTTCTGACGATAGTCTGAAAGTAGGCTGTGTTCTGACTAATAAATCAATAATGACAGAAATGACTAGCAGCAGGATGCGAGTGAGCCCGTGCTGTAACGGCTGCCACTAAACATTGAGTTGTTAACCTTAATACCTACAAGACACACCATTGGTCAGAGAGGCAGGTAATTCAGATGGAACAAAGACTTGCCCAGCTGATACAAAATGGAGGAGGACATGCCAACGAACTTGATTTACTCCCGTGCCTCTTTTTGAGTTTGAGGGAGACAGAGAGAGGTCAAAGAGAAAACTGTATTGCCTGGGATCTGGGATATGGAGGTGGTACTGACATACATTCTTCTGACTCTTTTGAGGCTGGCACTTTAGTTTTTTTTCTGAGTTGTTATTTTATAATATAGGATAACAGTGAGAGTACAAAGGGTGCCAAGTCAGTATTTTTGATTAGAAAACAAACCCCAAAATATGGCAATCAGGAAGTGTTGACAGGCAGACTTGCTTGCTGCTGCTGCTACTCCTGAAGCCTGTATCCATCGAATCCACCCCAGTGTGGGCTTCATGTAGAGATGTGGCCAGTCCCAAGTGCACTTCCCATCAACACTCTTTCTAAACTGTCACCACCATCCCTGCACTCTTGAAAAGTATGGGACTGGGAGGCACTGTGCTTTTCCATTCTCAAACTCTAATCTGTGTCCAACTTTGTGGTGAAGCCATCTAGGTCTCCTGAGATAAGGGCAAGGACATTTTTCAAGAAATCATTTTCCTCTTTCCTTCAGAGCTTTGTGCATTTACCTACTGCTTAGTAAACTACCACTAAATGCTGAAAGGAGGGTGTGAGATATAAACAATTTTGAAAAGTTAGAAATGGTCTTCAGCACAGATGATTTGCAAAATGAGGCACAGCTTTGGAGACTATTAGATAGTGACAAAAGAACCACATGTACGGACATCTAATAAATGGGCATCTGTGAAAATGGCCACTGGTCTTCTCAGCCTCCCTCACGTGGGTGGAAGTAGTAAAAATTGCTACAGCTTTGAAGCAAAAAATGAAGAATACTGTATCACAAATAGCCCTTCTAAGGATATCAGAATAAAATTCTTACTCCAACTTAGGTATATATTCTATAAGTTTCTGAAAAAACTTTTTTTTTTTTTTGCAGGGAGGAATATTTCTAATGAATTTTAAATAAATAATTTAAATGTCCTCTACTGTAAAATCAGTGGGCTAAGAAGTGTGGATACTTAATGCAGGAAGGGATCCAAATGATCCCGATTTTTGTTAGAATCCAGGTGTATGGATGAAATGATCACTCTTACTCTCTGCAGAAAATGAGACCCAATCTCCTCTGACAGAGGAATGCAACAGCCATAAAATACGACCTGACTCAGAAATCCTCGGCTGGATTTCAGAGATCCGCTGTTGGGAATGAATTCTAACTGAGTAGCACGATGACTCATTCCAGGCAGAGGTCATTTGGCACTGTAGAGAGAGAGAGCGAGAGAGGGAAAAACCCCACGTAAATGCAGGCGCACCAGCCAAAGGAGCGAGCCTTCGAGATGTGCTTTGTTCCTTCCTGGTCACTGACTCTGACTCAGCTCTGGCCTTTGTGTGAGAAGAGGAGAGATGGCTACTGAAAAATTAACTACTTATCATGACGACTGAGGATTTCCTGTCTTTTGAGCAGAGAGCAGTTAAGACACCATTGCCTCTTTTTTTTTGTGGGGGAGGAGGAGAGAAATTCGCCAGGAGTGGAGACAGAAATAGTCCTGCCCTAGCTGTCTGGCAGTTGCTCAGGAAATAAGGGAGTTTTCTAATCAGGTGGTTGGCATTCAGTCTCCATGTCTGGATGGCAGGATATGAAGCCTCAAGACCATGTGTTAAAATAATTATATCATGTATGTTTAATACATATGTTCTTAGATGAGGGGAGGTTTAAATGCTAATGTAATAAACTTTCATTTTAAGCACTTACTAGGAGCTTAAAATTGGTATAATTGTTGGAGTAAAGGATTGTTTGACAAAATATGATGATTCCATCTTAAGGGAATTTCAGGCTTTAGAACATGATGTATTGGCTATTAGTTATTACAAATATTCTACTAAAATGTTTGGAAGCTGTGTTAAAAGCAACAGGGAGAAATTCTTATGGTTTTGGTGGGGTGGAGGGTGCTGATATAATAGAAGAGAATGAAAGTGTGGAGAATGCACCAAAGGAAGTAATGAATTTAGGGTGAGAGCTTAATTCCCAGCAGACAAGGCCAAACTCTTGCCACCATGGTATCATCTTTTGGGATACACTTCCTTTACTCAGCAGCATTCCTTTCGTTCCACTTTGATCCTTCCTGGGCCAGTTTGCTGACATTGACTTTACCATAGAAAAGGTCAGTCTTCCTCTAGACTTCTTTATACTCTTAACAAAAGCAAAAACTAGTATCACGAGGAAAGAAATCTACCTTCTTGGCGGAAGGTTAGTTTGGCTCTTAAAATGGTTTTATTTATACCTGTACAAATGAGTTAGCATAACAATTAATTATTCAGTAAAAGGTGTAAGTGAAATCGAATGGTTTTTTTTGATGTTTGTCTTTATATTAAAAGCTTACCTGCCGAACAGCACATTGTACTAAATATTTCTCTTCACTCTTCACCCATAGCAACCTGTTTAGCATCTTTCCTTTTTTCACTTGCTCGTTATCTTGCTAACCTCTAGTTATTTTCATTTTTACAATAGGGCTTCACTGGAAAAGATGGTGCAATGGGACCCAGGGGCCCACCTGGGCCACCGGTAAGAACCAACTGGGTTACTTTGTTGTCCCCTCACCCTACCCTCTGTTCTCATTTGCTAGGGAAGAGTCAGGTCACTTGCCTTTGGAACACATTCCATCTGTGCTGTGGGGTATATCATTGAGGGAGCTGTTTGTTTTTATTTTTCTAAATCAAAATGTGCTAGAGAAAACAGATGTGTTAAAATACAGAGCCTTTTTGTTTAATCAAGTTGTATTTGAAAAAAAGAAAAAAAAAATCCTTAACTAACTTGGCCACTAGCTGGTTAGTGCCTCTGTTCCATCATCTGCACATTGAGTGGTTGGGTTTTATGCCCTCAGTGGTTACTTCTTGTTCTAGAATTTTAAAAATTGGTGGCCTATTAATATTTGAATTTCAAGAGCATTTATTACTGAGCAACCATCAGTTGTTCTAAGGAAGTAAGTTTTATCCACAACTAAGACAAAGGGTCTTCTAATTAAGATCTTTGGGGAAAATACTGAAGCTAATGATTTTGAAATGAGCATGCATACACATATGAGATGCATCCAGGTGAGATTAAATTCGAGGTGATGGATACTCTCCATGTCTGTGTGGCAGAAAACGAAGCCTCAAGACCATATGTTAAGATAATTTTATTATTTATATTTTAATACATATGTTCTTAGATGGTAGGATTCAAATACATAGTAAACTTTCATTTTAAGTATTTACTATGAGCTTAAAATTTATATAATTGATGGAGTAAAACATTTTTTTTTTTCAAAATCTGATGATTCTATCTTAAGGAAATTTTAGGCTTTAGAACATGATGTATTGGCTATTAGATATTATAAATATTCTATTAAATATCTGGATGAAATATCTGGAAGCTGTGTTAAAAACAACAGGAAGCAATTCTTATGGTTTTGGTGAAGTGAAGGGTGTTGATATGATAGAAGAGAATGAAAGTGTGGAGAATGCTCCAAAGGAAATAATTAATTTCCAACCTGAACGCAATTCCTAGCCCACAAGGGAAGACTCCGCCACCATGGTGCCCAACTTAGCATAAAACTGGCCACTTTCTTAATTCTTCCCCAAAGTTTTCAACCTCTGTCTTTTGAAGTATCTTCTGGTTTTGTACTAGAAATAAACTAAAAAATAGGAATTGCTTTCTGCAGATCCACTTTGTAACCAACTTACTAGGATCATAATTATATATATATATATGTATATATATATATATGCATGTATTTTTCAAATGGTCTCAAAATATATTTTAGAACTTTACAGCCTGTCAAGATTGAATTGGAATTTTCAAGATGTTTTCCTTCTTGCTATCTTAAAATTTGGTTTTATTCCTCCTTAATGTATAATTATGTGCTATTTCTTTTAAAAGCTTTTAAAACAGGCTGTACTTTGTTAGTTTACTTTAGATGGGATTTTCCCTTTGTCATAACATTTCCTTTCTCTGCTTGTGTGTTATAGGGAAGCCCAGGCTCTCCAGGAGTCACAGGACCGAGTGGGAAACCAGGAAAACCCGGAGACCATGGCAGGCCAGTAAGTGGACAGCCTGCATGTCTATCTGCAGTCATTTCACCTTGGACATAAATAATGAGAACTGCAAAACTTTGTTCTATTTAGGTTATCTCTGCTGTAGTGTGTTTGAAGCATTTGTTAAGACCGTGCTAAACCCATGCATTTGACGCAGTACTATTTCTAAAGTTTTTCTCCCTGGGCTATTGTAGTATTTTAGGATGAAAACTGTGGTCATTGGGTTTCTTTAAAGGAGAATGAGATTACAAGCCAAGACACATATTTCTGCACTGTATAAACACTCAGAGCTGGGTCAGCAAAATGATTCTTTTTATTTAGGAGTGGTATGCTGCTTAAGATGGAAAAATACATGATGATGGCGCATGGCACCTCCTCTGTCCTTAGTTTGCAAATGTTAACCCTTTGGCAGCATTATCTAGCTGTGCCATTTGCTCTTTTTTCTTTAGTTGAGGATGCTAGCACACTAGTCCCCAAATTAAAAGAATTTATTGACTTTAATTGGTCACTTTACTTTTTTTATACTGTCCTGCCCCACTTTACAGCCAGCTTAACTTTCTCTTACTGAGATGTTTTGGCTCAAATCACAGTTGAGATGGTATTTTTGCATATCTTATATTTTCAAATTAGTGTCTCCAAAACTGAATTTGAAGTTTCTAATATATCCACACACATGTGTAATTACTACTGGGCTTCATTTTCTTTATAGGCTATTCCTTCTTTGTATTTATGAAGTGTAAATTTATTTTAAGCAGTTTTTCTGCTTTAAATTGCATTCTGAAATATAAAAATCTTAAAGATACTTAAATCCAACAATTAGCAGTGACAAAAATTTATCAGGGCTGTTCTCTAGACAGAACCTCTCTTAAGCATTGTTCAAGTTACATAAACCCAAGTTTAATAAAAAATGTAATATCAGACAAACTTAGGATAGAATATTTATGTGACATGCCTTGCTTTCTATGGTTATATAAAAGTAACCAAGCAACATAAAGACAGAAGGGCTTCTGATATGCTTATAATCTGTGCATACTCTAGCATGTGAGTTTTGTTACTTTCTTTTCCTTAATGGATCATGGCAGAAAACTTGCAAAAGTAATTTTAAAAAGTACAGGAAACTTTTCTACTTATTCAGAGTTCTATTTCATTTTACTATGACTGCAACAGAATCTTTTTTTTTAATTATTATTGCAGCATATTATGGGGGTACAAGTGTTAAGGTTACTTATATTGCCCATGCCCCCCTGCCCCCTCGAGTCAGAGCTTCAAGACGTGGTTTGGTATGGGACATTATTTGAACATCTGATTTGTCAATGGTTTGGAAGTTCCTTCTGTGCCAGCAGTTGGTAGCCTGGAAGTATACTACTGAAAAACAAAAACTTGTTGCGGTCTAAGGAAAACTTTTTCCAAGACCCCTCATGGTTAGTGAGAGGCCTGTGACAGAATAGGGACAAATATTCAGTGGTTGTGTTTGGATGTCGGACCATTTGGATTGAGTTATTTAATAAGGAGACACTGGTTCCTTTTCTACCCAATGCACAAAGAATCACTGTAAGATGTTAGAGATATATACTGGGCTAGGGAGTTGACAAAAGTCCACTGGTTCTTAGACTGAATAAAGATTAACCTCATGGACATTCCACAATAACCAGCTGAGCTAACCAACCATGATGATGTAAAACACAGTATGATGGCACATGGGCAATCTCGGCACATGGGCAATCTTCAAATGTATTTTACTTCCAAGCCTATACAGGGAATAGCGTTGTAAAACGTATGCATGGTACGTAACTTTTATAATTGTGACCATAAAATTCACATCTATGCATTGTTTTGGAGAGCATGTGCTTCTTTGAGAGAGAGAGAGAGAGGACTTATATTTCTTTTTACGGAAAAGCAAAATGTAACATGGATATAAATGTGATATGCCAATTTTGCTAATTTGTTAGAAAGCAGACCTTGTCCTCTTTTATCATCATCATGTCATCATTTTATTACATAGTCATCATTATAGACCATATTTGTCAGTTTCTAATGTATGAATTTCCTATATTTCAGGGTCCATCTGGCTTGAAAGGAGAGAAAGGCGATAGGGTATGTATTTTTAAAAATCTTACCTTTATTTTGTGTGTTAAACATTAAAGTCTAAAATGATAGAAGTGACATGCTAATAATTCTCATTAATTTAATTAACAAGGGAGACATTGCTTCCCAGAACATGATGCGAGCAGTTGCAAGACAAGTCTGTGAACAATTAATAAGCGGTAAAATTTCTTTTTATTGTATGAATGGTTTTTTAATTAATTGCAGTAAAATGTGGAGTTTAAATCATAAAGTTTCTAAGAGAGATGTTTCTGTTTCATTTTTGATGACCTCTTGTTTTCATACATTGTCAGTTTTGTATCTGATTAGAAAAAGCTAATGATATTTTAAAGATTGTCATTAAGGTAAAATAATAGACTGTTATCTTTATATTCAGTCTGACACAAAATCATATTTTAAAAGGGCTTTTCAGTTTCCATATTAAAAATCCTAATATAAGTTCCATCACGGTATATATGGAGGCAGCAAACTTCTTCAGTCCTAAGACACTGGATCCTTTAAGTTGCAACCTTTAAATTATTCTATGACCTTAAGGAAGTAAGCCTACTAACCAAGATTAATTTGATCATAGAAAGTCAATATTTTTCACAGACTCTTTCTTCTTCTTTTTTTTAGACAGAGTCTCACTCTCTTGCCCAGGCTAGAGTGCCCTGGAGTAAGCCTAGTTCACAGCAACCTCAAACTCCTGGGCTCAAGCCATCCTCCTGCTTCAGCCTTCCGAGTAGCTGGGACTACAGGCATGCGCCACCATGCCCAGCTAATTTTTTTTCTATATATTTTTAGTTGGCCAATTAATTTCTTTCTATTTTTAGTAGAGACAGGGTCTCACTCTCGCTCAGGCTGGTTTCGAACTCCTGACCTTGAGTGATCTGCCCGCCTCAGCCTCCCAGAGTGCTAAGATTATAGGCGTGAACCACCACGCCCCTTCTTCTTCCATGAGGCCTGTTAAATAATAAAGCTCAGTGCCTACAGACTGAGAATGGGCCTTAAACCCAGGGCTCCCTCTTAATCAGTGTTTCTCAAAGTAGTCTTGAGAAACACCTGCCTTAAAACTACCTGGGTTGCTTGTTAGAAATTAGAGTTTCTGGCCTGTGCCCTAAACCTAGCACATCATTATCTTTGGAGATAAGGCCCAGAAATCTATATTTTTTAATGTACCCCAAGGGCAATTCCAGTTTGTACCAAAACCTGATTATCATTGCACACACAAAAATGGCATAATTTTTTAATTTAAAAAGTGTCTTTTTTGAGTGAAATCATTGAGCAAAACTCAAGACCTTATTTCAGAGCCACATTAAAGTTTCATCACTTTTTTGTACTCATAGTAACGCTTGTGGCTTGTAGGTCATCTTTTGTGGAAACAACTGTTTATCAGCAACCATTTTGTACCGGGCCACCGGATTTAAGATTCTCATTAGAATGTTTCCTGGAGGGGGATGGAAGGGAGATGGATTTCCCTAGACACTAAGAGAGAACAGTTTCACTCTCTCATCCCTCCTTCATTGGAATTTTTACTAGCAAGCCTTATTTCTATTTGTAGGTCAGATGAACAGATTCAATCAGATGCTGAATCAGATTCCAAATGATTACCACTCCAATCGGAACCAGCCGGGCCCGCCTGGTCCCCCAGGCCCCCCTGGCAGTGCAGGAGCCAGAGGAGAGCCAGGACCTGGGGGGCGACCAGGCTTCCCAGGAACACCCGGAATGCAAGGACCGCCTGGTGAACGAGGTGAGCATTTCCGGGTGCTGCACAGAGATAAAGGAAGGAACCTGCAAATGTAGGAGCTGGGTCCGGTGGAAAACATGCAGAAGATTGAACTTGGCAAAGTGTTTGAACTACTTGTGTCTGGACAGTCTCAGAAGAGCCATCCGTCTGTGAACCTGTCTCCCTCCTTAGGCAACCTGCAGGCCATAAAGATGCATATCTTAGAAAACAGCAATGCTTTTGTCAGGAGGTCTTGGTAGCTATAATGCTATTTTCTGATTTTTTTTTTTTTTTTTGGTGGTTGTTGTTGCTATTGATTGGAAAACCTGTATCTTGGCAAACTAAATCAGGCACCAAAATCTTGTTAATTGCTGGGACTGTGGCAAGAGTTGAGCAGCAGCTGAATGTGCTTAAGTAGCCCTGTAGTTTTAGATCCAAATTCTTTTGGTTCCTTTATTCAGGCCCTGGCACCGCACTTGTATTTTTTTGTTGTTGTGTGTTTGTTTTTACTTTAATTTCATGGTAGACAATTGCAGTTGAAGGAAAAGAAGAAAAGTAGGATTATGTGATTCCAGATGTTTCAGGACTCTAGGGTCCCACTTTTGTCAAAAGAGTAGTTAATAATCTAGAGAAAACTTAAGCTGTTTCCATGATTGTGATGGTTTAGATGCTGTAATGATAGGGCTACAAAAGATAAAATACCTTTTAAGATGCTTTTTAATGAGTTATAACTATTTAGTCAAGATTTCTATTCTTAATTACTATTTAAAAATATATTAAACGTGTTTTTTTCCGTCAAATATTTTTTTCCCTTGACTTGTAGCCAGATTTGTTTCTTGGCCATGAATCTGGAATTACACAAATGTCTAGAAAGAATTTGGCTTAAAGAGTGAACTTCTGTGAAAAATTAGGTTCTGCTTTCACTAAGGAAACGAATTACTTTAAATTAAGTATTATCAGTTAAGATGAAAACTACATGTTTCCAGATAATTTTTTTCCTATGCTTTCTTTTTTTGTTCTTCCTTAGGTTTGCCGGGAGAGAAAGGTGAAAGGGGTATTGGATCTCCAGGACCTCGGGGGCTGCCTGGCCCCCCAGGTAGGTTCACTAGCACATCTAATAGGTAAAGGGTATTAACACTGAGTGGGCACGCAGTCCCCAAGAGAGTCACAACTTCATCCTGTTAGCTTTGAGCATGTGTACAGTCATGGCATGTGTTTTAGCAAGAAGTTCAACTTGCATAACCTCTTTATTTTTATGTTCCTTTTGTTCAACAAATGAATGTGTATGTACATTAACTGCAACTTTAATATATGAGGGAACGAGTTTTAGTGAAATAGAGAGTTGTTTTTGTTTTTGGAGAATTCCTATTTGTTTTTATGGCCTTATATCCTTTAAGGATGCTTACATTTCCTGTTTGTTCTAGTAAGTCTTCTACATGGAGCTATTAGACTGTGAGAAAATACATTCTCATTTAGACGCCAGACACATTACAATATTACATTCACTGCTTCTTTCCTAATATTTTGGAAAGAAATAATAACGGTCGAGTTGTTTTATGCATTTAATGCACTAGGTTGTACATGAATTTTTTTCTTGTTCATCATAAGGTCTGTGAGACCCTTACAACCAAGGGCCGCCCTATGACTAAATCTTTACATTTATGTTAACCATAACAAAGTATCACTTGTCCAGAAATAACATTGCTTTACTTAGTCTGGAGTGATGGAGTAGACACTGCCATGTTTTCACAGCAACCCAGTGTGGCTGCCTGGTAGAACGACTTCCTTCCGGTGCTTTTATCTCTTGAGAGTGGCAGCCAACCAGAGAACTCATTGGCATCTTTAATTTGGCTTAATTCTTACTAAATTGGTTTTCCTTGAACAAAATAAAATAATGGATTTCCAGCATTAATTCTGATGAGTCACTGGCAAGAAAGTTTGTCACATCTTGGTTCATATTGGGTATTTCTAAAGGAAATATTTTCTTACTATGTGTTAGTCAGTGAATGGTCTGGAGGCAGTGGAGATGCCGCTTAAAATATCACTGACTGCCTCAGGAGGTGTATTTAACAAGAGGGGAAATGTGTTTGTTTTAACTCCACACTAGGTCCACAAGGAGAATCCAGAACAGGTCCGCCAGGGTCCACAGGTTCAAGAGGTCCCCCCGGTCCTCCTGGTCGTCCTGGAAACTCAGGTATCCGAGGACCCCCAGGTCCTCCCGGATACTGTGATTCGTCCCAGTGTGCCAGCATCCCATACAACGGGCAAGGCTATCCAGGTATGTTGTTGCCATTGTAGGAACCCAGATCCCCCTGAGGTAAAGAACCTTTGTGGAAATGAAGTTCTCTAGGATTGAAGGAAGCTTGATTTGAGGATTTCTTGAAGATATCAACTCTTTCCGTTCTGTTTTGATTATGTAATAATAATATTCTCTCCAAAAGCATAATACATTATTTCACTAAGATTTAATTATTTTCTTTTTTTATCCATATTTCTGCATTTACCAAATCTCATTATAAATCTCTCCTTATTTCTTTTGTAGTTTCAAAGAATGCTACCAATTGACTTTTCTCTTTCCTTTCCTACCCTTCTTTTCCCTTTCCCCTTTTTCTTTTCCTTTCTCTCTCTTTGCCTTCTCTTTTCTTTTCTTTTTTTTTTAACCTTAAGGTTAAGAACAGGGATATCTTGAAGACAGTTGTAGAATGCCAAGAACATATATTAAAACAATTGTTCTGGGAATGTAATTTGTAGGTAAACTATTTGATAACATGGTAAAAACCACTGAACATAATTAACTGTCCCACATAGGCCATGGAATGAACACTTATACAATCTGGGACTTAATCATTTTTTTTTATAAAGAGTTGTTAATGAAATTTCAGTGTTTGACAATGATAGAAGGCAGATGTCTCCCATGCCTGATTTTGTGGGATGTGAGTACCGGAGGGTATGCTGATCTGGAAATAAGAGAGCCCCGCTGTAGTTAATGGTGATCATTTCATTAGTGCACCTTCAAGCATCTTGCAAGTTTTAAAAATGATACTGCTGTTTGATATGGTTTGCTACTTGCCAATAGTGCATGAGTAGTTGAATATCTAAATATATATATATCTATATATTTATGTGCATAATTACATATGACCAAAAGTAATAGCAAATCTTAATACGTATTTCTCATGCAACCCATTCACAAAATTACAATTTAATTCTTTATAAAATAAATTTAAATTGCCACTGCCTTATGGCACGCGTGAATAGCTGAAAATATATGGATATATATGTATATATACTTTAACCATTACATACGTAGATGGATGTGTATATATATATTTTTTACATAGTAATTCAACTTTTAAAAACTATCATCTTTGACCTGTTTCAGGTTCCGGCTAACAAATTTTCTAAGTCGCCAGTGCTGCTTACAGTTTGAATACATGAAAATCCTGTTTCTGAGATGTTTGCGCACGTGCTTATTAGAAAATGAGTCTGTATGGAAATCTCACCACAGATATGGTTAACGAACCGGGTCGACATCACAAAGGAGGGTGGAGACTCTTTATACTAACTTGAATGAAAAAAAAAAAAGCAGTGGTGTCAGTTTATAAGCCTGATGCATTTCAGTAATAATGTAGAAAAGCATTTTTTTTTTTTTAAAGTTCAAAGACAAAGCCATGGGGAGCCTCAGTTGTGAAAGAGGTGCACAATAAAACTACTAACCAGCGGAGATCATGCCATTTATGAAAAACAATTAACCTGGTTGAAGAGAAATGTCTTATGTAAATAATAAACTAATTGTGGCTTGTAAATGATTTGTATGTGATCCTGTCCACTAAAATTACTTAACAATCCTACAATACGCTTCTGCATCAAAGCCTGCTGCTTGCTGTATGCCGGAATAACACTGAATGGAATCTCCTCATCTCTTGCTTGTTAGCGATGTGTCTGATTCAGGGCATGTGTCTTTTTATTATTATTATTATTATTATTCCTTTTTGTACGTGTACTCTCATTTGGGTTTTGTAACTGCAATTTTCAAGCCAAAGTTTAAAAATCACCTTTTCTTCCTGTTTTGCTGTAGTCACTGGTGTTCCTCACTCACCAGCTATAACTCAGTCTGTGTGAGGGACGGCCACAGAAAATGTCATGTACTGTATATTACCTGGTGAGAGTTGCTTTTCACCTCCAGAGTTCAGTTTTTCTAGGAGCCAATAAAACTTGCCTTCACCTCCTCAGCTTTCCAAGTTGTTCTTTGAATTGAGGAGTTTGAAGTTATGAACAGTTCCTTGGGGATTTGTGAAAATCCTACCTAGGTATTGTGTTTACAGTTCTTTGGCCCAGTCCCGGACCCCTCCCAGGTATTTGTGCAATGATTGTATTTACTGCTGGATCTTTGAAGGGTTTTTTTTTTTTTTAAAGAAAGTGCCATTTCACTATTTGATTATTACCAAATTCTCTCTCTGCAAATAGAAGTAATCAGGACATTGTAACTTATCTATTTATGGTTGGGAGATTTGAGACTGGAGTGCCATCACCTCGGGTGATGATTTAGCTTTTGCTGTGTGTGTGCCTTCCAAATCATGCCATAACTGTAATGTTGAATCGGACAGAGCCGTACGTGCCCGAGGGCGGGGCCTACCTGCCTGAGCGCGAGCCCTTCATCGTGCCGGTGGAGCCCGAGCGGACGGCGGCGGAGTACGAGGACTACGGCGCCGACGAGCCTGCAGAGGAGCCTGCTCCCCACGGGCGCTGGCGGCGCGCCCTGCCCCGCGGCCCGGGGCAGTGAACCTGAGACCCCGCGCCGCGCCGCGAGGCTGGGGGGAGGTGTTGGAATTCTCATTTACAGGTCAGATAGCGCAGTGTACGTCTTTTCTGTGATGTTTCTTCCGGCGTTGCTTCCTCCAAGAGTGCCCTTTCTGACTGTAGAGAACCTTGTTTCTGCAGGAAGCCTAGCTCGCAGCACGCAGTCTGCAGACATTTTCGCCTTTGCCCTTGACATGCTTGCAGAATACTTTGTTCATAAAAGCTGCAAGGAGAGAACATGCCATGTGCCTTTAGTTAGCACAGTGGGCGGCCTCAGTGAAACTATTAGGCAGTAAGTCCTGGAACCCAGAGCTACTGTATATTTTCGAAGAGAGCAGTTTATCTTTTCTTATACTTATTTGCAATTCACTTACACCACGATTCAAGTAATTCCCTTCTTGAAACCAGAAAGGAGGGAGCCGTCAACTCCATTGCAATTATTTATCTTCCTCTTCTATCTGTTATACATTAGTGCATAGGATGCTCTTATACATCTTTAACAACCACAAACCTTAAGCCATGTAGCTTAAGTTAGTGCATCGACTGGATACAGTTCCATATTGCTTTAAACCTCCTTGTTGTAGGCAAACTAACATTTATGCCAAATTGCAGATTACTCTGCAGAGATGGAATTGCATGTTTGTGTTGTATATTTAGTATGAACTTTTTTTTCAGAACATAATGTTTCTTAGTTATCAAAAGCAGTTGGAAAATGTTTGCAAGACTATGAACATAGAATTGCTGCTTTTATATTTTAACTGCAGATTGTGAATTTCACTGCCTTATATTATTTATTTCTGAAACAAAAGAGGCATTTTTCAATAAAACTACTGAAAATTCGACATTGTATGCTTTATTTCTTTGAAGGGCCTTTTGGACTGCTCAGGCGGTTGTTACAACAAACAAGTTCATATCCTTGGATACGGTTACAAATCTTGCTAATACTGTTAAATTATGCTAAATAACTTTAGATTTTTAATGATATGGTGAAGTCATAGAAAGAGTGGTGAGAGCCTTAAAAAGCCCAGCAGATTCCAAATGCTTTATTAGGAATATAGAGGATGTGTGGGTTGGTGGAAAAACAACTAAGTATCCTAGGAGACCCCAAACAACCAAATAATCTCTAACAACCCACAAAATTTTCTATGCATTTAATCACTTTCCTATACCATACTTTACCCGCTAGTGTGTTTAATTGCAAAAGGGAAAATTCCTTAATGGAAAGTTTTACATTTAGTGATACCTTCCTTCTCCACTTACAAATGCAATAAAACCATTCTAAATATCAAAGAAAACGATGTAAATGTTGGTTTGAAAAGAACCAACATCAATTGAAGAGAGAGGAGAGGTGACAGAAAGTTTTCCACAAAGCAAAACATTTGAATTAATAATCATCTGAATACTTTCTAGAGAACAAGGATCAAAAAAGAACAAAGATCAAAAGGAATAGATGATACATGAATGCATTGCATTTAGGAAGCTTCAAGCCAATTCCTAAACTCATAGTACTCACTTGTAATTCCCAATGTGCACACTTTTAAAGACAGAAGAGACCACTGCGACTATCCTAGTCCAACTCTTTTGCTTTATGTAAGAAGAAACAGACTGTGCTAATTAACATCAGAACAAGACTAGGTTTCTAGGTCTTGTGGTTCTTGGCCTAGTTTATCACCAGATCGTCCCCATCCCACCCCACTTACTCTCTGGGCAGGAGTTTTCAAACCTTGAAGTTCTATCAATTTAGATTAGCTTCTGATGCAATTGGGTTTCGATACTCTTCCATGAACATCCTGTGTATCAGGAGCCAAAGATGGATAGGTCTTCATGCCCCTAACCCAGTGGGGTCCCCGGGACACATGGATTTGAGGCATAAAGAAATTGCACCTTCTCTCATTGGCTAGACATGGGTTTGAGTCTTGATCTTGGCAATGCCTGGATTCACTGCCTCCTAGTCTGTGCTAGGAAGGGAGTGGGGGCTAGGGCAATCCTAACTATGGGATAAGCCCAACATTAATAACCAGCTGAGATATGTGATGTGTTTTTTTATTTTCACAATATATTTACTTTCATTATGTTTGCTGATTTTTATGTTAAAATTATTTTTGTAATCCTTGATTGAACACATACTGGCTAAACTATGGGGGAAAGAGGCCAGATAGTCTGGCTTTTACAACTCATGGTAAAATTCCAGAAAATCAAACACATAGGTGCTGGTTTATTTACTCCAACTTTTTTTGAGGGGAATACAGAACAACTGGAAACATTCTTTCTAGCTCTTTCAATTTGGAAGCATTGTAAGAAGTTCATTATGTGTAATTTATATTTGGAGCTAGAGCTCTTATTTTTAATGAAAATAGCTTGAAATAAATGTGGGAAGAGGTTGTAACTTCTAATGAAGTCTACAATGGGAAAGTTTTCAAAATTTACAAATAACATTTAAATAGATCCTAATTTTTTTGAGTATTTTTATAGAATATTTTGTACAATGAAATTAACAATGTAACAAGTTTAGCAGAATGTTGTAAGTATATTTTCTCAAATATGTGAGCATTATTTTTGGGTCTATGAAGAATTATGAAGCAACTGCTGGCTGTGTAGTTGCTCAAATTTACATTTTATTTTTTGAACAAATAAGGTCAGTATAATGTTCCTAAATATTTATTATTCACTATATCTTATTGCACTGCATTTGGCACATAGAAGTCTTTATCATTTAGTTTTTAGACATAATTTCTCCATAATTAAAGGGATTTTGATTATGTTGTCCTAATGTGGTCCACTTTATAAAAACTAGCCAATTATATGAAGAATTGCTGCGGTAACTCTTTTATTTTCAAAAGCAATCTTTTAAATTCAAAGAAATATTGATCCTTAAATTATTTATATTTGTGCTTAGAAAATGGATTTAGATATGAATATCTAAGCAAACATTTATTAACTTTTTCACTCTTAGATTAGGCTGCTGAAGGATATGGGGGGGGGAATCACATGGACTTGCTTTTAGGGAATGGTCCGTGTTCCCTGTCCCCAACCCTGATCTCTCTGCCAAGTTCTACATTGGTATATCCAACTGTACCGTATATCCTTCCTTGAAGTTCCATCCACGCCTCAAACTTAACACATCTGGCATTTATTAGGCTTAGGTTCAGCTGTGAGTAATAGAAAGCTACAAAATAACAGTGGCTTAAAAGAAATAGAAATTTCTTTATTTCTCATGTTTGAGAAGTCAAGGACCCAGGCTCTTTCTACCTTGCCGCTCTGCTTTTTGTGGTTTCCATGGAAAAATTAAGCTTGTGATCCAAGGTGTTTAGTATTATGTCCATATTCCCCAGCAGGAAGGAGAAAGTCATGAAGAAAAGACCCCTCCTTTTAAGAATACTTCCTAGAAGTTGCAAACACAATTTATATTATATACCATCAGCCCGGAACTTCGTCATATGGCTATATCTAGCTATAAGGGAAGTGGGAGATGTGATCTTTTTTCAATGGCCATGTGCTCCCCTGAAATCAGCTACTCTATTACTATCTAAGAAGGTAAATGACTACTGAATGTCAGCTCAAGGCTTTAGTCTTTAATACAATGTCCAGATCTGAACATACCTCCCCATAAATATGATTTTCCTCCATTGTCCCCCCAAACCACCAAATAAGGCTAGAAATTTGAGAATCATTGTAAACTCTTCCTTCATGTCTCACATCCAATCAATCAAGTCTAGCCTACATATATCTTAATAATCTTGCTGTTACTACTCAATTTCAGACACTTGGGATTTCTTATCATAACTATAATTAACAGTGCCTTAAATGGGCTCCCTTCTTGTAGCCTTGAATCCCCTTAAAAAAAAAGTCTTCCACACAGCTGCCAGAGTGATTTGTCTAAAATGTAAACCTGATCATGTCATGTTCCCCACTCAATGTTCTTCAAGTGGCATACTGATTTCACTGCAAATCTCGACTCTGCCTGCCAATTCCCTATTCCTCCTCTCTCACCAACTCTTCCACTGGACCATCTGGAATTCCCATTGCATTATTAACAAACTCCCTCAAAATCCGGAGCCTCTTCAGTAAGCAATCTTCCTGGCTTGACCCTGCAAACACTGCAGAGACTGTTTAAGCCTCCCAGACTTGATAGGTGGGAACACGTCCTCCTCACTCCTCAGTGCTGTTTCCAGACTAATAATTCTTCCTTCTCCTACAAAAAGCCTTTATCGCTGGAGGCTCATACCTAACTCCCCATCACTATAACCTATTTACTTGGTGGTCACTCCATACCATTCGGTTGAGGCCTTTGTACATGGTCCTTAATATTTTCCTCCACCTCAGTATCTGCCATTTTCTGGGGAGATTTTAGCATTCATATTGGATGACAAATCCAACAACATTAATTATATGATCTTCTTATGTTGCAAACTTTTCTTTTACTCAACCTCAGCTACTCTGTCTCTCCAAGGCCTTAACTTGGACTTGAATTCATTACAAACTGCCAGTACTTTGAAATCACTAATTTAGACACTGCACTCATCTGGGACTTCTAGCTCATCTGCGCTAATTACTCTCAGTGCGGCTGTTCTTCAGCTTCACCATGACACTCAATGTGCGGATTCTTTGTTCTCTCCATCCATCAGCTTCTCCTCATCTTCACTTCCTTTCTCATCCAGCTCGGACTCCACGTCTTGGTAACATACTGTTTACTGAAAAGCCTTAACTCTAAGGGATTGCGAAACTAGTTCTGTTCTTTAGCCACTGACTTCAGTTGTGTTCTGTGAATATTCTTTTTCTGTCCTTTATCATACTTCAGACAGATCCCATTTCTTTTGGGCTATTTCAAGCATGAATTTTCCAATTCAGTCCAATCCAACTTAATCCAATTGAAAACTGTAATCTCAAATCCAATTTAGTGTCTGTTTTCCTTTCTACCTTAAAGCCAGATCTTTGATGTAGGACTTGGCTGCAGAGATGGTATATGAGCTCTTTCACTCCAGTTTCCCCAGGGTATAGGTAGGGGAACAGGACTGAGGGAGAGGAAGTTAAAGTCTTCTCCATTTAACCTGTGCCATTAGAATCCTCTCTTGGATGTCACTGCTTACTATATGGCAGGTGTCCAAAAGCTGCTGCTCTCATGGGGTGCCTGCTATATTTTTCAGGGGGCCTGTAGGGGCCCTGTTCACTGTCCATTTATTTTCAAAATGACCTCTCCCAATGCCCACTCAGCTTTTGCTCCCATGGAACACTTCACAGCTATTTGCTACTAAAGTCCTCTTTCCTTGTCTAAAGTCCTCTTAGGAGGGATTCCAGCAAGGTAGTTCAAGTCTTGCTACATTTTAAGTATCTATTGGACCACAGGAAACTAAGCATCCTTGTTAAGCCAAATGAAAGGAGTCTGCTTCCACAAATAATCCTTCTCTTTGCCTTGCTGTGTCCCATTTATTTTTCCCCATCAAGCACATAGGCATGTAAGTTGGGTCAGCAAATGACCTGATTTATATCTTCACACATAATAGGTATCCACATATGGAGTAACATGCCATTCTTGTAGACACTCCTCCATCGCTACAAGTGATTCTTTTAGAGCCTTCTTCACATGGCTCACTTGCATGAGGGTTTGAAGCACTCTTTCTATAATGGAGGGTAAAAGTCATAACTTTCTGTCCTATCCTACAACAATGATTGCCTGCTTTAGTGGATTCTTCTTGATTCTCAGTCTTTTGCAAATATAGGCTACCTGGGGGCAGTGGAGTGATAGTTTGGTTGGCAGGGCCAGTTCCACCAATTCTTAAAAGTCTTGTGGGAACGTGCTTTAAGGCTTTCTTTAGAATGTGGGTGGTATGTGACTGATCATTGTTTCATCTTTATAGCCATTTGTCCAATTGAGTGAAAAGGAAAAGTCCCATTTAATATCTCATTACCCACATCAACCAAACTCCCATACTTATTTATCGTTCTTTGACCTGTAGGTATTGAAACCCTAATTCCAAATTAGCACAACTGGTTGCAGTCTCCATGACTGTACCCAGACACTGAGCATAGTTGAAGAAAATTATCCATTGAGACAGATTGTTATATCTATAAATCCATGATGCCCAGCTTGAACTTTCTTGTCAACACTGCTCAGTACTTTGACTAGCCCTATTCTTAACCATTTTCAAAAATTTTCAAATTCCAATTCTATACCTCATCCTGATCAGGAAATTTCATGCTTCTTCTCACCAAAGTGGTTATTTCATATAGGAATGAGAAGCTAAATTGGAACTTTACCTTTCTATACCAGGGTACAAAACCACTTGCATCTGAATACATCCTTTTCTCCTGTTTCAACAAAAAAAGCATGTCTACTGTTTGAACTCTGGGACCCTTTAAATTCCTTCCTTCCACAGATATTATATTGAGCATTTATTAAGAGCTAGGTGCTGTTAAAATGGTGCTGGGGTTCTATAGTGAACATAGGAAAACATAGGCAAAGTGTCTTCTCTTATGGGGATCACATTTTTATGGTAGGATATGGACAATAAATAAATAGGAAAAGCATATAGTCAGAAAGTGATAAATCCTATGAAGGAAAATAAAGCAGGCAGGAGCATAGAGAATGTTGGGTGTGGATGGTATGTGTGCTAGTTCAGGTAGAGTAGTCAGGAAATGCTTCTTTGAGTAAAGACCTTAGTGAAGCGTGGCTGAAAGTGTGAGGCTCAGTTCTGTCTGATCATTGTGTAATATGGAAGCTTTCACAATTATATAATTACCAGCCTTAACCCTAGAGTGATAATTCTGAACCTTGCCAACGCACTGGAATCACCTGGGGGACTCTACAAAATACTCATGTCTCAGTCCCACCCTCATAAATTCTGATTAATTGGACTGGGGTGAGGACTGATGATAAGAATTTTTAAAAGCTCCTCAGGTTATAAAGTACTGATAAGGAACAAAACTATCTAGAGATTCTCATTCAGCATGTTAGAGATGGAGGTCCAGGAAAATATTTATTTTAAATATATTCTTTGGGTGAGTCATTTGATCAGCTGGGGCAAAACCTTTTTCTCCTCTCTATAGCTTTGGACATCATCTTTAAGCTGACAACTGTATTTCTAGTTTAGTCCCTTCAGCTGAGCCTTTAGGCATATATATCCAGCTGCCTTGGTACATCTCCAGTTGGATGTTTTACAGGCATTTCAAATTTGATATGAACCACATGAAATCCCGTACCCTCCTTCCCACACTAGCCTTTCTACAAGTGTTTTTTGTCCTTGTGAGTGACTCAACCATCCTTTCAATTGCTTCACCTAGAAACCTGGGAATTAACGTGACTATCCCTTACCTCCCACATCTTTTCAATTACTATTTTTGAACCTATCTCCTAGGCATCTTCCAACTGTTTACTTCTCTGTATTATCACTGCCATTCTCTTCCTTTAGGCTTCATTGTTGTGTCTTGATTATGCAGGAGTCTTCTATCTGATCTCTTCTATCCACCCTTACCCAGCAGCCAAAATGATTATTAAGAATGCAAGCCTGGTCGCATCACTGCATTCCTTAAAATTTTTTCATGATGTCTAGTCCAGAAACCTTATCAAACTCATATGTCATCAGGGATTTGGGCTCTTCCTGTTTTTTGGACATCATGATACTTCACTTACCCCTCAGTTGATTATTACCAATTATAGTGGACTTCCTGCGGTACCTTTTCTTAATCCTGAGCCTTCACTTGCTTTTTTACCTGGAACACTCTATATCTCCATTTGGCCAAGCCCTACTCATCCTTTAATTTGCTGCTGTAATATCACTTCCTTTGGGACACCTTTCTTATTGCTTCCAAAGTTGAAGATACCTGCAATGTGCATTAATACCACTTGCCTTCTCTTTGATACCTTTTTATCATACTAGTAATTCCTTACCCAATGCTTTCCTTCCCTGCTGAATGGCAAGTTTCCATGAGGGCAGGCACCACATTTATTTTGTTCACCCTTGTGTGTCCAGCAGCAACCACAGTGCTGACATTAAGGTGGTGTGCAACAAGTATTTGTTGAATGAATGATCTCAAGAGAAACAAACTCTTTCCCTGACATATCAGGTTCTATTTGAAACTCATCAAAATGCTGTATGAAGGTTGCATAGTTCATGTGTAATTAGACTTCTTTTTGTCTGCTTTGTTGCAGAGCTAATGTAGATGCCATTGTGGGTGTTTACCCTCTGTGGGAGCCATTAATGACAGGAAAGCTTAGTTATTCCTAACTGTGGGCTATTATTGAGTTGGGCTTTTTTAAATGGCCCTATTCTATATTTGTGAATTAAAGGCAACATGAACAGTGAAGAGTAGAGTAATTGGCTAGAGTAGACTATAAGAAAAATTTCACCTTCTGTTCTTCTTTAAGGTGCATTACTGGCAAATAAGCTATAGAGGTTGTTCCAAAGGCTCATTGAATTATTAATGAAAAAGGCCTCAGGTGTTCAGGAAATGCCACAGAAGAAAAGATGTTTTATCTTCTTTCATCAAAAAGAGCTCTTTTTCCCAAGCCACTCCCCAAAGAATCAACACCTGGCAGGATAGTTAGACAATGAGTTTGTTATAAAATTGATGTTTTGTTGAGAGGTACTGGTGGGAATGGCTGTCACTCATTGGAGTTTTGATTGTAGCTAAAGTGCCCCAAATAGGATAAAACAAGCATGTCAAATGGGAAATACCTTTAATCAAAACATTTGATATGGTTGCCAAATTAAAGCAGATGTGAGATACTTATCAGTTTAAATTTCTGCTGTTTGGGTTACTCAAAGCAAATGACACTGGAACAGTTGAGTAAGGATAATTTATCTGAGTTGAGCCCACTAACAAAGATAATTTACACATTTTTTTCCTTCTACCTATGTCTTTTAACTTTAGATTTTCTTATGAAAATGTAGTTTGTTTATTTTTAATCTTTCATTTATTAGTTTCTCGACTATCAAATTATTCAGAATAGAATCCAAATGTAATTTTTGTAAGAACATATTGAGTTCAATACTAAAAAAAACTTTTAAATTATAAAATATTTTCCATGGATATTTTAAAGAAAAATAATAAAAAAGAATTATAACCTGTTTTGTGCCTGGTGTGGTACTAAGTGACTTCACTTAGGCATTCTTTAAATATTATTGTCTTCAGTGTACAGATGAGATAAAGGAGTTTCAAGAAAATTAAACTGTTACTGGAGGTCATGCAGTTAGAAAATAATTTTCTAATCTATGCATTTCTATGACACTATGCTATCCTTACTGTTTACCTGTGGTGATGCAAGAATAATCCTGATTATAAATCATAGCGTAGTTAGGAGTGCAAACTTTGCTCTCGGACTTGGGTTTGAACCTTGGGGCAGACGCTTTCTAACTGTAATCTTAAGAAGTTTCTTAACCTATCAATTCCCAAGACCTGAAAATTTGGGCCTTACGCTTACCTCTAGAGTTATGGAGAGATTAATGCCAATATTTGTAATATGTTTTACCACATTGAAAAATTATGCTAGATACGAATCCTGTGAAAAGTCATTAGAGACTCTTCTATAGTAGTATTCCAGCTCTTAGTCCATTTTTGATGCTATAACAAAATACCTGGGACTGGGTAATTTATAAACAACAGAAACAGCTTTATTTCTCACAGTCCTGGAGGCTGATAAGTCCAAGATCAAGGTGCTGGCAGGTTTGGTGTCTGGGAGAACCCTATTCCTTGTTTCCAAGAATATGCCTTGGTGCTGCATCCTTCAGAAGGGACAGGTGCTATGTCCTCACATGGTGGAAGGTGGAAGGGCAAAAGAGGCCTAAGGTAGATCCCTCCAGCTTTTTTATAAGGCACGAATCTATTTATTAGAGCCCCCATGACTTCATTACTTCCCAAAAGGCCCCACCTGTTAATACACCCACAATGAGAATTAAGTTTCAACATGAAATTTGGAGGGGATATATTTAAATCATAGCACAAATAGAACTATAGAACAATATGCTTTATGAATATAGATGCCCAAATCCCCAACCAAATACCAGCAAACAAAATTCATTAGTATATAAAAAGAATTATACACAGTGACCAAGAATTCAAGATTGGTTTAACATTTGAAAATAAATTAATATAATATACTATATCAATAAAAAAAGGACAAAAAAACCATACAATCATCTCCATATACTTGAAAAAGCATTTGACAAAATGCAACATGACTTCAGGATAAAAACACTCAATAAACTTGGAATAGAAAGGAACTTTCTCAACCTGATAAAGGAAATCTACAAAGACACCATAATTAAAATCAAACTTGATGGTAGAAGATTAAATGCTTTGTCTCTAATATTAGGTATAAAGATGTTCATTCTTGACACTTCTATTTAATATTATACTGGAGGTTCTAGGCAGGGTGGTTGGTAGGAAAAAGAAATGAAAATCTTCCCGATTGGAAATAAAGAAGAAAAACTATATCTATTTGCAGATGAAATAATATTGCATACACAAAATTCTAAGGAATCCACTAACAAAACCATAAGAACTAATAAACAAGTTGAATAAGGTTGCAACATTCAGGTTCAATATACAAAAATCAATTGAGTTTCTAGACACTAGCAATGAGAAATCAGAAAGATAAATTGAGAAAGCAATTCCATTTAAAACAGTATCAAAAAGAACAGAATACTAAGAAATAAATTTAACAAAAGAAGTATAACACTTATATTCTTAAAATTTTTTAAAATGTGGAGAGAAATTAAAGAAACTCTAATTAAAGAGAAAAACATCCCATATTTATGGATCTGAAAGACTTTATATTGTTAAGGTGACAATACTTTTCAGATTGATCAATGGATTAAACAAATATTTATCAAAATCCCAGCAGGTTTCTTTACAGATGTTGACAAGCTGCTCCTAAACTTTATATGGAAATTCAAGGAAACTAGAATAGCCAAAACAATCCTGAAAAAGAACAAAGTTTGAGGGCCCACATATTCTGATTTTAAAGCTTACTACAAAGCTACAGTCAATAAGAAAATGTGGTATTGGCATTAGGATAGACATAGAACAATGGAATGGAGTTTAGAGTCCATAATTAAACCCTTATGTTTATGTTGAATTGATTTTCAAGAGGGGTGTGCCCAGACAATTCAAATGGAGAAAGAAATAGTCTTCAATAAATTATGCTGAGACTCCGGGACATGCACATGCAAAAGAGTAAAATTGGACTCCTTTTGCATACTATACACAAAAATTAACTCACAACAGAACATTGAACCAAATGTAACAGGTTAAATGATAGACCTCTTAGGAGTAAATATTGGCATAAATCTCTGTGACCTTGCTTTAGGCAAAGCCTCCTTAGATGTGAATAGAAGCAATGAAATAAAAAGTAGATAATTTGGAGTTCATGAAAATTAAAAAGTTTTGTGCTTCAAAGGATGCCATCAAGAAAGTGAAGGGACAACCCATATTGTAAGAGAAAATATTTACAAGTCATAAATCGGATAAGGGATTTATATCTAAAATATATAAAGAACACTTAAAACTTAATTCTAAAAGACAAATAACCTCATTAAAATGGGTATAGGATTTCAATAGACATTTCTCTAGAGAAGGTGTAAAGATGGTGAATAAGCACATTTAATGGTGCTGAACATCGTTATCTGTAAGGGAAAGGCAAGTCAGAACCATATGGAATACCACTTCATGCCCCTTAGATGGCTGTAATAAATAACAAGCATGGACAAGGATATGGAGAAATCAGAACCATCACACACTGATGATGAGAATGTAAAATGGTGCAATTTCTTTGGAAATATACTAAATAATGTACCACAGCATATACTAATACAGTATTACCAAATGTACTAACTATAGTAGAAACTGTTCATCCATTTTAAATGGATGAACTGTATCTCAATAAATCTGTTTTATTAAAAAAATAAGCAAAAGGAGGCCAAGTTCTGGTCTGGTAGAGGCACAGAGGGATCACAGAATTCTAGGATGGGAAAGCAAAAGTAGAACCAGGGATGAGCAGAGGTCAGAAACTCGGGATTTGGTGTCAAAGACTTTTGGTTTTGGAGATCAGTCTCAGCCTCTACAGGTGCTTGGCATGCTCTTTGCCTATCTGACTTTGATCACTGCTTAAATTCAAATACTATTGTAGGTGAAGTAAGGTGAGGTGAGGTGAGGTAGATTACACATTAAGATATTATTAGTGATCTATCCTCCAGGGCAAATTAATTTTGAAAAAAGTTTAATTAAAGAAAAGGGGAAGAATTTATAAAGGCACTAGATATTATGGAAAGAAGAAGGTGAATGAAATTGCAAAGGGCTAAGAAAAGGAATTTTAGCAGAAGCAGAGTCCTGCCTTTTTAAAACCACAGCTCAGCCTAGAGTTCTCCTTGAGCTGTCACATTTTTGTAGACATGAATTCTAAAGAAAGGTTCCACATCATATGGATCAGGCTGGCCAAGAAAGTCTATTCCACTTTTATGAAGAATCTTGGGGCCGATAGCTGTACCAGTTGTATATGTGTGACAGGCCCAGTCTATAGCAAGTCATGAAAAGCCGGGGAAAACTTCTGTCTGAGACGTTGGCAATAACTGCAGGAGAATATTGGGCTATCAAGTGTTCATAAATAGCACTGTAGACCAGTAGGATACAAAGAGATCTGAGAACAAAGGATGCTCCTCTTTGATGAGACACAAGGGTCCTTAGAATATTGGAACTGAGACTTCACAGAACTCAGTGACTGTGAGTGCTGAGGAAAAGTGGTTAGTTCAGCAATCAAAATGCCTTGCATTGATTATATGTTCAGGCCTCTCCAGCTTTTTCCATGGACCCTCTCAAGACAGGACCATGAAAAATTCTCAAGTGGTTTATGTAGACTCTCCTTGGGAAGCTCACACTGCACTTCAGAAAGTACATGGCTTAGTAACATGAATTTCTGGAGACTAGATGATTGGTTAGCCAGAAAAAAAGAAGTCTTAATAGTTTTTAGGACTATTTGAGGTCATGTGCTCTTTTTATAAGTAAGATTACACAAACATCAAATTTCAAATTAAGTATAAGCTGATTCTTTTAAATTGGAATGATTTATACCTCTACTGGCATGAATTATACCTTCAAAACCGGAAACATTAATTTGCAAATGTGTCTAAATAAAGTGTATGCCTTTTTCCCACCCTCCAGCCCTATAGCCCCGATCTCTTCTCTACTCTTGGACTCTGGAAGCTGAGTTCTTAGGCATAAATCTCTTGGGCTCTTTCACTGACTGGCTTGGGGTTGGGTGCAGGAGATCAGAGGGAGGAGGAGATGGCTGTTCTTCTTTCGTGGGGCAAGGGGTCTTCTTCTCCGTGGCTCTAGCTCTCACTGAGCTCCCTGCAGGATGTTTTCTTCCCATGTCTCTTCAGCACTTGGGGTGGCAATGTCTTCCCACCAACAAATTCCTGTTTCTAGATGCTTCGCCATTCTTTGTTAATATTGCCTTAACTTGCTTACATCTCTGTAAATCATCTATTAAAGTCTTATAATTTATGCCCTCTGTGAGAAATCTCTTTCCTTCTGGGACTCTGAATGATACACCAAGGTACAAGACTTAAGAAAAGAACACCAGATTGGGATTAGAAGTGGATTGCCCACTAACTAGTTCAGTGACCTTTGGGAAAATGCTTTAGCTTTTCTGAGTCTCTATTTCACCTTGCGTGAAAAGGGTGGAAGTTACCCTCTGATTTGAAATGAAACATGGTGTAAATGGCTGAAAGGGAAAGTGGCGGGTTGGACTGGATGGCAAGCCTTGTCACCTTTAGATAATGGAAACAGATACGAGCACAAACAGGCCTATTTGGAAACTATCTCAGGCACTGCAGGGAAATTCATCTTTGCAAGAGAAGAATACCAAGGGAAAACTCTTTCAAGCCAGACGTAATCTAAGGCTGGATTTCCTCCAGATAAGGAAAATTGATGCAATGATGCAGGAAGTTGGGGAAAACTGAAATTGTAAGGAGTTCATGTGGGAGCAGGCAGCCTTTTCTTTTATTTCTAAATGCTACAATTAAGGAGAATTAAGTCACTGACTAGATCCCAGTGTGTCGCCATTATTGCTTAACATCTCAGTAACCCGAAGGCCCCAGGGTCTTTGTGGACTCTCACTTTAAAATGTTCTAATGTCTTTATCCACTCAGTCCTAAGGCTTTGTCAGGTTCCACTTTGCCACTCCTAATAAACTCTTTTTTTTTAACTTACTTTTCTGTTCCCAGTTCCCAGAAAGCACAAAAACAAGTTGTTTGAAAATTGCCCTTATTTTGTGTTGTATTGAAAAGGCAAATACATTTTCAATAAAACCAGATTTGTTCATTAGACTTACTGAGTTCTGCTTCCCTGGAGAGCTCTGACATGCTATTAAAACTTTTTGAGAAGGCAAGCTACTGAAATATCAAGTGAGGGGATGAACAATGGAGTGTGGAGGGAAAGTAAGCACAGAAAAACAAATGATAGAATTGGTGGAGGGAAGAGATATATTTGGTGGGGAGGAGGGAGGGAGAAAGAGAGAGAAATTCTGTTCAACAATAGGAAGAATAGTGGCCACAATATCTTAGCTTGTTGACTAAATCTAGAAGAAAGAAAAATTATTTCTGATATTTTGAAGACTTTACCTTGAGTGTCTAATTTTGAAGTAAAATCCCTAAAAGAAATGCTGAAGATGGTGACTCACAAAAATGTGGTATTTATATAAATATTGAATTAAATACACTTATGAGAAGGCTCAAGGATAATTGCCTAACATAACTTGGTAGTTTTTGAAAATACTAACAAGTGGAATAACACCCACCATTTGATTTTGCACCTTATGTTTCATTCATCATGAAAAAGGAAAGAAGGTCAATTGAGCTGAACAGAGGCATTCTCACTAAAAGTGAGAACAATCATTTAACTAATGCCTGTGCTTGGAAAAGCTTCTCTAGGTGTAAGAATCCTTCAGCTTCCAGAGCTAAGAAATGCTCTGTAACACCAATGCTATATAGCTTGCTTTTTGAAGTTCTCCAGCTTTTATCAATTATGTTTGATTTCATTTGAGGTTTTTTTTTTTTTTTTTCAAGTAGTATCATCTGCACATTAAAGTTCCAAGGGAGACTCATTTCAAGAGCAGCTTGACTCAATTCAGCTATGAGTAGACCCAAATGTCTCATCGAATTAGATGTCATCTTTTGGCATTCATACTGTCATTATTCATGGCACTTCATTCCGTTGTCATCGCCATTTTCCTCCTTTCCTTATCCATTGCTTATGTTCCCCATCTCCCAAAACACCAAGAACTTGTCTTAGGAAAACCAAGAGAAAGCCTGATTTTTAGTGTAGAAGCCATCAAAGCTTAGGGATGTAAGGAAGAAAAAAGTATGTGAGAGAAACATAAAAGACAGACTGGTGGATAAATTCTCTAACTTCTGATGCATGTAATAAAGCTTTTCTTTCTTGATATTTATCAGAGATTATAAGGAAATCCTAGTAATTCCTTATTGCCCTAAGACTAGAACAATTAGCTTTATTAAATTGTAGAATTCAAATATTTTCTGGTTATTCTGATGCTATAGTTGTCTTTACAGAAATGATATGTGATAGTCATGAGAGTTGATATGAAATGAATTTCTTGAATCCCCCAGTGCTTCAGAAGCTTAAGTTATAGTTTATTTTTTCTTTTCTTTTCTTTTTTTGAGACAGGGTTGCTCTGTGTCACCCAGACTAGAGTGCAGTGGCATGATCATAGTTTACTGTAGCCTGGAACTCCTGGGCTCAAGTGATGCTCACGCCTCAGCCACTCAAGTAGGTAGGATGCAGGTGCATGCCACCACACCTGGATAATTATTTAAAAGTTTTTTTGTAGAGATGAGGTCTTGCTGTGTTGCCCAGACTGGCCTCCAACTCCTGGCCTCAAGGTAGCCTCCTTTCTCAGCCTCCTAAAGTGCTGGGATTATGGGCATGAGTCACCATGCCCAGCCTTAAAATACAGTTTCTAAAGATCTTTTAAATGATGGGCTTTAATTATAATACTCGAATGGCCATTTACTTAAAAAATTTTGATGATACCCATTGATACTGATAAGCCCCTTAGTATTTCAGCTGTAAGTGAGCAGCAGAAGCCAGCAATAGTGGCTTTAAATATAATATATAATATAACCCAATATACAGTTAGGCTGAAAGTCAAAATGTACTCATCATATATATGATGTTGAATAGTTCTCTTGTTGAATATTTCATTGGTATTATTTTTGCTAGGATTCTAATGGTTTATCAGTTCAAAGGAGAATACCAAAGATAGAGTTTAGATTTCCCTACAAAAGATCAAAAGTAAAACTTTAGGCTGAAACTTTGGCTCAGTTTGTAGGGTTGCAAGACATATGGATGAGGCAATATTTTTGAGGTGTTACTATTTTCTCAGATAAGCATATTGCAGCATAACTAGGAGGTTTTAGTTTCCTGGAGGAAAGGTATCACTGGCAGATGGAACCATCTGTAAAAAGATGTGAAGGACATGGAGTGGGAGGAGGGGACACTGGGCAGGCTCAGGGATGGGAGAGGGAAACGGGAACCAGATGGCAGAGAAAGGGTCTTGTGGGGAGGTGGTGGGGACAGAATGGGGGATATATTTGCCTGAAGTGTGACATGGTCAGAGGTGTCTATTTATTTAATTTAGGCTTTCCGCTGGCACAGGTGGGTCTCACAGCTGCTCTGGAATTTTCCCCTCCAACCACTGGCTAGGAAACAGATGCAGCAGTGAGCCAGAAGGGAGAGAATGCAACCAGGGCACCAGCTTACTTAGAGTCCCAAGTTCCTTTCTTGCTTGGGGGATGGACACGACTTTCTTGAGTTCAAAGGAGAAGCTAAACTTGCTTATAAAATTTCTACTATGTGACCTGTCAACATATTTGTTTGTGTAGCATCAGCAGAACAGAAGAACAACTGCTCTTCCTCATCACACATCTGTTTTTGTGCCCTTCGGAGGATTTAACACATATTTGAATTTTCTAGCCAAATCTAACTAAATGAAAACTCAAACCCTACAGATTCCGATGGAGGTGTTACAGTGTTATGAAGGCACTCTTTTTCACTTGTTTCTCACTCTCCTTTTTCATTAGAGTTATGGGGACTTTGAAGGGCTCTCTTAAGTATGCAGCTATGCTCAGTGTTCAAATGAGCAATTATTCTTCTAAACCGGTCTTGCCCTCAAGGTAGGACAACAGAGAAAGGGAGACAGGGAGATTCAGTTCTTGTCCCAGGCACAGCATGTTCTTATTTGAGAATGTATCAAGATTCCAAATGGGATAGCTGTCCCAGTGATTGATATTTTTAGATTATAATGAAAAACAAATGAATGAGCCTCTTAATCTATACTAAAGGACATCCACAGTACAGGTATGTATTATTATCAAAACACATAGTAGGCACTCAAATATTTGAGGAATAAATGATTGAGCAAATATCTTCCTGGAAATTGGATGACTTACTTTATAGACATATGCTGTTCCACCATAAAGACTGAACTACTTCGACATGTCTCTGTGGGATTTTCACAGCTTTGGTTGGGTTGTTTTTGTTTTTGTCTTCTCATATGTTTGGATAGCGAAGATTTGAAATCTGAGGATTTCCAAGTGCAATTTGTCAATCTTGAGCCCTCTATGTCAACAGAGAACACTTAAAGTATGTTTTATTATTACTAATTAATTTATTCAGAGGCACTGTGTCAGCCTTTTTTGGTAAACCAATGAGTAAGACACTCCCTGCCCTTTGCAAGTTCTTGGCTTACAGTTCAGGATAATTTCTTAGAAAATATGAAAGTAACTTCATTTGGAGCACAGCTCAAATACTAGTCTATTAGATATCTAACCCTGAATAAATCTGAATAAATTTCAAGAGTTCCCAAATGTGAAATAATGTACTAGTTCCTTCCTTTCTACCTGTAAACATACCATGTTTTCCCATTAGAAAAAAAATCATGCTTTATACATATCTTATCTTATTTCTTTCTGTCACTACCAAACATCTTAAAAATTAAAAGTCATTGCTCCTTGCTTCCATCTCTTCTCCATCAGCTTAATCCCTAAGTCCATGGAATACAACTTGCATCCCCACAACTATGCTCAAGGGGCCCCCTGCAAGGTCACTGATGATTGCTCTATATAGAAGGTTTTTTTCTTTCTGTATGTTCTCCCAGTGTTTGCTGCATAAAACACTTTCTGTCTCCGCTTCTTTCTTGAAGCACTCTTCCCCTGTTTCCCGTGACATTAGCATGCTGCAGGCCTGTTACCTGAATGGCTGCTCTTTCCTGCCTCTTCTGACAGCTCTACTGTCCTTTGTTGCCTAAATATGCAGGTACCTGCAAGGTTGTTTTGCTTGCTCTGCTTCTACTCTTCCTTCTTCTGGTTCTAGCACCTACTTTGGTGGTTTTCCTTCAGAGAGTCAACTTCCATCTCATCCTCAGCTATGCGGTCCTGGAAGAGCTGACCTCATTCCCTGATTCCAGGGTGCAGCGCCTGGCCCTGGCCTGTACAATCAGCAATTCCATCCCATTCTTCCTGCCCCACTGCCTCCATGGTGATTGGTGGAGAAATGGTTGTGTGACCTAAATGGAGACACTCAGGGTCAGCCCTGGAACATTTGCTAGAACTATTGAGAAAGAAAGCTTTTTGTCTCTGGCTATGGTGACTTCTTAAAATTTAAGTCCAGAGCTGCACGGGACAATTCTACCACCACAGAGGAAATTAGGTAGGCATGTACCTAGGAGGAAGGACGACAGGAGGGGGTGCAGAGTAAAGAGGGCACACATGCAGGGTGACAGGGCCAAAGCAAATGAGTATCTGATCAGGGCCACAGTGGCTTGGAGTGAGGCATTTGAGCCCAAATGATGAACTTTGAGCATGTTACCTTTGTTTCAAATACAGTTTATTTAATTGCACATTGGTGTAATTTAAATATTAATAGTTTTAACAACTGACATGAAATTCCTGAAGACTTAACAATTGAATCCAGCACACCCAAGCCTGTGGTTGGAATATCTGTCAATGTTTCTTGGCTGAATTAATTATTACTATTAATATTATGGCTGCCAAATGGTAATTTTTATAATTCAACATTCCTTGAAAATGTATTAGTAGGCATTTTACCCTAAAGAGCAGCTTTCTCTTCTTCTTATTTATTTGTGTGGTTATTGATTTATATTAGTACAAACTCATTAATAGCTATTAATATATTTATTTAGGGGATTATAATACATTAATACCCATATTTATTTTGATGCTCAAGTTGTCCACAATATAGAGAGTGGGAGGTCTCCCACTTCAAGCTGTTACCTTTTGATCTATCCTCATGATTCTTTCAGGACTTCTTTTAGGATTTTAGAATTTATTTTAGGATTTTTAGTTACCTTTTGGTGCAAGAAGATAATGCTTTGTATGGTTACATGCTGCCTCAGTCTCCCATGTAAGTAACCATTGTCTTATTGTCATTGCCTCCTGGAAACATGATCACCCTCCTCATTTTACTTGAGTCCCTGTAGCCCATGCCAGGCCACTGCGGCCCTGGACAGTTCTGTTTGACTATTCGGGCCCTGGATACCCTGTGTGGGGCTGTTGCTGCCTCTGACTCCACGCACAGATTCCCTCCTCACCCTTAGCTTTGGCTCTGGCACCCCACTCCTGCCTTACTTCCCCCTGTATAGACTTGACCAGTATGTATTTTATGCTTTTATATATTTTAGACTCAACTTGTTACTATTTTGTTGAGGAATCTCAGCATCTATGGTCGGGAGTTGGCAAACTCCTCAAAGGACTGTATGGTAAATATTGCTGACTTGTAGACCACGTGTTTTCTGTCCCATCTGGAACTGCTCGACTCTGCCATAGCAAGCAAATAGATATGGCTGCATTCCCATGAAACTGCAGTTACAGATGGCCAGTGCACAGACTGGAGTTCGCTGACACTTGGTTTATGTTCATGAGGTCTGTAGTTTCCTTTTCTTGTAATGTCTTTGTCTACTTTGCTATCAGGGTAGTGCTGGCTTGATAAAGTGAGTTGGGAACTGTTCCCTCCTCTTTTATTCTTTGGGAGAGAATGTGCAGAATTGGTATTTTTCAAAAAAAATGTTTGGTAGAATTTACAGAATTGTTATTATTTCTTACTTAAAAATTTGCCAGCAAAGCCATCTGTGCCTGAAGTTTTCCATCAGTCCACTTTTGACATTTCTTTCACAAACTGGGCTGTAGAAACCAGGAGCTCATCTCATAACAATCATGAGGGGTGCTTGGTAAGACCTCAGTATCGAAGCCCTCTACCACCAAATAGTAACTGACTATTGGAAGAGTATTTTTTTGTTTTTGTTTTTGGTATAGTGGGAGATTTTTTTCTGAAATTCCTAGATGGAGGTTTGATCTCTTTAGCATAAGAAATGAGACAAATTATATTTTTTTAATTGAAGAAAAAGGGTAAGAAAGGTGTTATAAATCTGTATACACACACACATAGTTTGTGTGTGTGTGTGTGTGTGCGCGCGCGCGCTGATGAGAGTCAGGGATGAGAGAAAAGGGTTGCAAACTTTAGCAAGCAGGCAATATAAAAGATCTTCTGGTATACATTTCATTATGCAGGTATTAATGTATAAGACAGTCTTAGGTTAGCATCCTGGATTTACCATATATTAAAATCTCAGAGTGACATATCATGTCACTGTGACATATCATGTCACCGTCACAAGTCCTGGATGTCAATTGAGATTACTCTTGAAATACTACAATGAAAGGAAAGAAATTCCAGGCCCTTCATACAAGGCTAATAGTTTATCAGTGTCATATACACAGAGAAATGATCCTTCCTGGACACATGGAATGAATACTGGCCCAATTGGAGACCATCACACGCAGTCAGCAACATGTCCTCAACTTGCTGGAAACAAGTAATGTTTAAAGTGCATTCACATGGCCTGTAATAACCTAAGGACATTTATCTTCCCTGCTTTCTGCCAGTTCCCAGTTAATTTTCTTTCTGTCAGGTGCTATAATGAAAGCAGATGAGGACATGGGGTTACAGGTTTGTGCTGACCCTGAAGATGTATATGCTTGTAGGGCATTTGGTTCCAACAGATTAGGAGAAGCAGAGTCCAAAATTAATGATCTTTTTGTTCTTGGGAATGATACATTCCCTAGCAATGAATGAAATCCCTGTCCTTTGACCTCACTTCCAAAGGCATGTTTGTGCTGCTCAGTTTGTGATCTGAATGATATATTTCTGTTCCACAGACTATGCCAAAAGATACCGCGAGCTTCCTTGGTTTTAAGCCATAATCAGCCTCGCCTGCTGCAGCCATTGCATTTTATAAGACAGATGCTGTACTGGGTGTCTTACCTTTCTCTCTTCAGAGTTACTTCCTCATGCTCAACCCTGCAATGTACCAAGCAGGCTGACCTTTTAGGATTACGTCAATAGTCTCTTTTGCTTTTTGATTATGAGTTGGGTTTGGCCAGTAGGGGGGGTACCAACAGAAGATCACTGTTTGGAAGGACCCCTGGTCTCTTGTGGGTCTTAACTGGCTGATTATGTCCCTTAAATGACAGTCACAGCTTCTAGAAGATGGGCTTCTCTGTGTAGCTCTCTGTAAGTAATAACCACTGCTTCTCCTTCTCTCTTCAGGCTTAGGAGTGGTAACCAGAATTACCAGACCTGAGGGTCTTGTGATTTCCCTGTGCCCTGCTTGTACCTCTGTAAATAGTCCTTTTATTAAACTCTCCTCATATTTTCTTTATTTGACTGTGCCATCTGTTTCCTGCTGGGACCTAGACTGATACACAAGGATCATTACAACAAATCTCTTTTCAATCTTTTTTTTTTTTTTTATCTCTGTGATGCCACAGCATAATACTTCTTAGCTTAGTATTCATGGGTTGAAATCAGTTTATCAGAAATCCTCATGGGCAACAAAAAAGCTGAGAAGTCAAACTTGTGTTTCCAGTAGGCACTTAGTTTTGTGTACCTGAAAAGTCAATTAAATATAAGCTGGTGAAAGCACGTTGCCCCAAGATTCTATTCCTTAAATTTTTGGGGTTCTCTGCATCTGTGGCTGTGAATTAATCTAAAAGACCACAGTGCCATGTTTGACCCTCACATTCTAAAAAGAACGAACTTCTCTCCTTAGAGGTTGTTCCCAAAGAACAATTAAAAGATGAGGGAGAGTCCTCCAGAGTCCTTTGTTTGGGAAAATCTAGGTCACATCTCAGGAAGCTTCAGGAAGTCTTTTAAAAATAGATATTTTAAACAGACAAAAAATAGACCTGAATATACACTTCTCTCAAAATAAGACGTACAAATGGCCAAAAGATATATGAAAAAGTGCTCAACATCAGTAATCATTAGGGAAATGCAAACCAAAGCTACAATGAGATATCACCTCACTCCAGTCAGAATGACTATTAATATCAAAATATCAAAAGATAACAAGTGTTGGCAAGGATGTGGAGAAAAGGGAACTTTTAAACACTTCTGGTGGTAATGAAAATTAGTACAGCCATTATGGAAAATGTATGGAGATTCTTCAAAAAATTAAAAATAGAACCAGCATATGATCCAGCAATTCCACTACTGTGTATATATCCAAAGTAAATAAAGCAGAATATGAAAGAGATATCTGTACTCTCTTGTTTATTGCAGCACTATTCACAATAGCCAAGATATGGAATCAATCTAAATGTGGATCAATGGGATGAATGGCTAAAGAAAATGTGGTACATACACACAATGGAATATTATTCAATCCTAAAAAAAATGAAATCCTGTCATTTGCAAAAACATGGATGAACCTGGAGGACATTATGTTAAGTGAAATAAGCCAGGCACAGAAAGATAAATACCATGTGATCTCACTCTTATGTGGAATCTAAAAAGTTGTTCTCATAGAAGTAGGGAGTAGAATAGTGATTACCAGAGGGTGGGGAGGGTAGGGAGGAGGGGAGATGCTGAATGTTGATGGGTACAGGTAGGAGGAATAAGTTCTGGTGTTTTATTTCATTGTAGGATAGGCAGAATTAATAATAATATGCATTTCAAAAGAGCTAGACGAGAGGTTTTCAAATGCTCTTATCAGAAAGAAATGATAAACATTTAAGGGAATGCATATGCTAATTACCCTGATTTGATCATCACACAATTTATACATGTATAAAAACATCATGTTGTATCCCATAAATATGTACAATTATTTGTCAATCATAAATTAAAAATAAATAAATAATATTCCCCCTAATAAAATTATGATAATAAAATAAAATATGCATATGAAGCACTTAGCACAGTGCCTGACACAAAGTAAGCCTTCAATAAATGTTAGTGATTTGTTTTGATAATTACAAAAGTATTTAAAATTTTGGAAATGATGCTCAGACTGTGGAAAGTGATACTTTAGTATTTGTGTAAAAGAATACTCATATGTCAATGGATATACTTTCAGAAAATAATTTGCTAAGTAACTGTGCTGGTTTCAGATATCCTACCCCAGGCCCAGATCTTTATGATGAGTAGAAAGCTCAGATTACAGATAGTTTTTTTCACAATTTCTGAGAGCTGAGGTATCAGAGGTCTGGATTATATTTTCTGGCCCCCCTTTGTTAAATACTCACAGGGAAAAATGAGTTGAAATTTTCTTTTGACTGTTAATTATTAGGGAGTTTCTATTAGGTTATAGTTGGGCAGTATTTTAGTATGTAAAATGTTTTGAATCACACGTCCTAGAGCAATCAGTTTATCTATGGTGACCTGGTTTATTTATGAACTGACAGCAGTAGGGACAGGTATAGGCCAAAAGAGCAGGTGAAGCATATGAATCAGGATTCCCTAGAGAGACAGAACCAATAGCATGTACAGTTGGGTCCCCATATCTGTGGGTTCCGCATCACGGATATAGGGGGCAAGCTCCAGGGAACTAGAGCATGTGCAAATTTTGGTACCCGAGGAGGATCTTGGAACCAATCCCCCTTGAATACGGAGGGCTTCTGTATGCAGAAATAGGAAAAGAGATGTATTATGAGGGATTGGCTCACACGATTATGGAGGCGGAGAGGTCCCATGATCTGCCGGCTGCAGGTTGGAGACCAGGAAAGCTGGGGGTATAGTTCCAGTCCAAGCCAGAAGGCCTGAAAACTGGGGGGCTGATGGTATAAATCCTGGTCTGAGTCTAAAGGTCTCAGCACCAGGAATTCTGATGTCTGAGGGCAGGTGTTCCAGCTCAAGGAGAGACAGTGAGTTTGCCTTTCTTCCACATTTTTGTTCTATCAGGCTCTCAAAGAACTGGGTGATGCCTGCCCATATTGGTGAGGATATCTCTTTGCTCAGTCTACTGATTTAAATGCTAATCTCTTTTAGAAACATCCTCACAGACCTATCTAGAAATAAGGTTTTAGTAGCTATCTGGTCATCTCTTAGCCCAGCCAAATGAATACATAAAATTAATCATCACACGAAGTTTGGGATAAAAAACAGTATCAGGGCATGATGGTACTATATGCCTTCCAGCAGATACTTATATTTTTAAACCCCCAAACTGATCATGTGGCAAATCATATATTAGCTCTCTCCTTTCTCTTTCTAATCTGCAGACCCTTTCTCCCCACTCTTTGAAATTAATGTTAACCATTTGGTGTGTATCATTTCATATTTTTTTCTGCCTACATGCAAATATACCCAAACATAAAGAGCTTTTTTAAAAAGTCTTATATTGGACACATAATTTGGTAACTTTATTTTTTACTGTAAGAGTAAATAGTATCTTTTCACATCACTACATATTAATTAAATCCATTATTTTTGATAGCTATACAATATTCCATAGATTCCCTAGTATGATTTTATGATAGTTTATCCAGCTCCTCCTCTACTGGTGGGGTTGTAGGCTACCAGTTTTTACTGCTACAAACAGTGTTCATGAATATTTATTTTTTGGTATTGGTCATTTTTCTCTCTGGATAGAAGTTTAGACATGGAATTGCTGAATCAAAGGTTATGTTTTTTGTAATTTTGGTAAATATGCTAAATCACTTTCTAGAAGTATATCAACTCATACTCTCACCAACAGTATATGAGAGCCGCTGCCAGTACTGGGTGCTATCAACTAATTTTTGCCCATCTGGAGAATAAAAGGATGGGTTCTCAATATTGTCATTTCTTCTTCTTCTTTTTTTTTTTGCATTTTCCAGACTACTAACAAATTTGAGCATTTTTTGCGTGTGTATTAACCATTCAAATTTCTTCTTCTACATAGTCTGTTATCCATTGCCCATCTTTCTATTGGGCAATTTGAGAGGCTGTGTGTATATAGATATTTAGTAAAGTTAGTTATAAGTGTGGCAAATAGTTTTTTCCAATGAGAAAAAAGTCAATGTTTATTATAAAGACATTTTATAGTTTAACAAAGTCACATTTGCCAATCTTTTTTTTTTTAGGATTCTAGGATTTTTGTCTTTCTGAAGTAAGTTTTCACACATCTTTTGTGTTTTATTTTAATATATATATAGACTTAAAAATTAGACCTTTAATGCTTCTGAAATTTATTTATGTAAATGGCACTTATTTATTTTTTCCAGATTTATGGCAGGTGTGTCAACAGCATTAAATAATGCATCCATTAAAAATTGAAATGCCACTTTTGTAATATATTAAGATTTCTTTGGAATTTCCTCTTAATTCCACTTATCTATTTGTCTATTTTCATGTCAATGAAACATTATTTTGATGATAGTGGCTTTATAGTCCCTTTCAGTACCTAGTAGGGCAAGCTTCTCAAACTATTCCTTTCCCCCTAAACCCCCCTCTTTTAAACAATTTATTGGCAATTTTACTTATCTATTTATTCATGTACATTTTAATCAATTTCATATGATTATTTTAATTAATTCCAAATAAAGCCCCATTGGGATTCTAATTGGAATTTCCTGAAATTTGTATTTTGAAATAAAATTGTCATTTTAATACTATAAATCTTCCCATTTAGTGAAATAGCATCTTTCTCTTTGTTAATCACTCAGATCTTGTTTTAAAACCGTCAAATAGTCCCTCTGAAGTTATTGCAGTATATTGCCATGACCTAGAAATGTATATAGAAAATTCGTATTTTTTTATTAATTAAAAAATGTTAGATAGACTAATATTGTTCTTCCAGGATATCGTGGCTTGGAGATTTTTAGATGATGATGTGCTTGAACTAAGTTGTAAGGCTTTTCAAAGTAATAGACCAGAAATGGAATTATTTATCTGGAAAAATGCTTGCATCTCTGATTCTTAATGGAATGCTAGTTTTGCCTAAGGATTGCAGAATGCCAACTTTTGATGTGTGTTTGTTGGAAGAAGAATGAATTTCTTCCACATTAATTCCCTTTCAGTAGGACTTCTTTCTGTCTTGTTGAAATACTTTTTTGGGTAAATTTATTAAAAATCAGCATATTTTATTTATTTACCAGCTAATATTACTTTGGATACAAAGAATTTTGCCTGCAACTATTTATAAGAATATTTTTTTGAGTTTGGATTTAAAAATCAAAAGTGATCAAAATTACTTCATGTAACCTTTGAATATAATCATAAGTTATACTTATGATTGTATTCATTTCTTCATCAAATTCATATGAGGCAACGGTGGCTGTGATAGACAAAGGTGACAGGAGTTCTTACAACCAGGAAAGGAAATTCTCTTGGGACAGCCATTATTGAGCATAGATTTGTTCTTTTCTTTCCTTTTCAACAGTTAGAAGATGGGGAGAGATTTTTGAGCACTTAGGTTTGTGGAGAGGCATCCATGACATTTCTCTTCATCTCAAGTCATGAATCTTAAATTGTTCGTATCTCAGGCTATTACAAAAGATTCCTGAGTGAGCCTTCTTTACTATCAGAGACATATGGACTTACGTTGCCTTTTGCAATCACATTTTTTAGGGGTGTGTGTGTGTGGAACAAACTGTATATGTAGAGTTTTATGGATTAATTTAAACATCATGAGGGAAGTGCCCAGACCTTCCGAATCATAGGACCACATTTATTATAATAGCAACAGTAACCATCACTTTCATTGAAAACTCATTTTCTGCTCTTCATGGTCATGAGTTTGTCAGCATCTTTATTAATGCCATTTCAATGCCTTTTTCTTGAAGTCTTAAATAATTGAGGACTGAAGTTGGTGGACAATCTCTGTATGTAATTAAAATAGTTGTTTTATGAGACTGAGAACTTAAAGTTAGACTGTTGCCTGACATCCATAGAGATTCTTTTTAGATTTGTGCAGAGCAAAAACCAGCTCAAGACATTTGCTTCTATTTTCCTGGGAGAGCATATTTACTTTGTCTTCTTAAAACTAATGATATCCTTGAATTGAAACACCAAGCCTCTTTTTTGTGGACAAGTACCTTTATGAAAAGCATTTCTTATATTTTTATTTATCAAATAATATTTAAGAAAGTATTTGGATTTGATTACAGCCAGGGCACTCTGAGATTTCATAAACTCAAGTCATCAGCAATCTGAATAAGAACCAAATTAAGTGAGAAGTGTTAAAAAATTACTAAAATAAATTAGAAACCTGGTACCAATGAACTCAGGTGCCTATTGTGACTTATGTAATTGATGAAATATTAGTGGTCTTGATCAAGCAGATAAAGAAGGTGCCGTTGGTAGAAAGTAAAACACTTTTCACCAAGGCCTATCCATGTCTGTTAAGAATTTATGAAAACTTCATGGAATAAATCCATGCCACTTTACCAAAAGACAAGAGAGTTTCCCTTTTCTGAAGTTGTCAGGCATAATCAGCTGCTATTCTGAAGCCAAATAATATATGACATAAGGTTATTTCCCAAGATGATTGGCTTGTTTTATTATCTAAAGTTAAACCCTTTCATACGTCCCCCGAGATGCTGACTGGCTCAGAAGCACATGAAGTAATTGCGTATAACAAATCCCTTATTTTGAACACGAGGAGAGAACATAACAATTTTTATTAGCAGAAAATCCAATTCTCTTTATTCAACTAAACAAAGGTTCAAAAGAGATTTACTTATTTGTGGCTTGAAGGGGTGCTCAATGCTTAGCCATTTTAGGGCACCCTCAGATGTGAGTAAGGGTACAGACCTTGGGATGGGAGAGATTATCCCGGATTATTCAGATGGGCCCAATATAATCACCAGAATCCTTAAAAGCAGACAACCTCTCTATGCTGTAGTCAAAAATAAGAGGGAGATGCGATTATAGAAGAATGCTCAGAGAGAAGCAATGTTGAGGACATTGCAGATGGAAGAAGAGGACCATGACCTAAGGAATGCAGCCAGTCTCTAGGAGCTGAAAAGGACAAGGAAATGGATTTTTTCCTAGAGCCTCCAGGCAGCGATGCAGCCCTGCAGCACCTTGATTTTCAGCCAGTGAGACCTGTGTTGGACCTCTAACCTGTTGGGCTATAAGATAATAAATTTATATTCTTTTTAAGCCACTGAGTTTGTGGTAATTTCTTCCGGCAGCAATAGAAAACTAACACAGCCTTCAGGATTATGAGTACTACTACCTATCTTCTCTCTAGAATCAAGGTCTTCATTCCTGATGGTCAAAACAAAATTGGCAACCATTTATAAACTGTAGTCTGGAACTCTTTCTACTGAACTAGAACTTAGAAGGTAGAAGTGAAAAGAAGACCAGGCCAGAAGTTGAGACATGTGGGTTCAAATTCAATTGGTAATTTTATGATCTGGCACTGAAAAGCCTCTGCCTCCAGTTTTCCTCAACTCCACAATGAGGAGTTTGGACTAAGATAATCTCTAATTCCTGTTAGCGCTGGCCCTTGATTGCTCTGAGTTCCTGCCTCGCTTTGAGAGTTAGTGTTACTGGGAGACTCTGCCTAACATCGCACAATCTGTCAAGAAGTGGCATTTAAAGGAAAGTTCCGAGAGTAAGAGCTTTATGTGTCATATTTAATTTTCCAACTCGGTTTTTCTTGTTTGGTGAAGGATGGGTGTTTAAACGTATTTGTCAAAAAGACATGTGTTATCCTAATTTTTAAGATTCCTCTGTAGGGAATGAGATTTGAGGAATCTGAAGGATGTGAACTGATTTAGATTAAATCTGGGACCCAAAACTTCCAGTTTAATTTTCAGCAGAATGTTAAAAACTATATTTTACAGCTATTGAAACTGATAACATGACCTGTTTTCAATATGGAACACAGATTCTCTGATAATATATCTTTTTCTTGTTTTTACTCCATCAAGATCTTTGACTTTCTAGTCTGCATAGTAATTCTTTTCAGTTAGAACATTCTCTACTCTGTTTTTGAGATGATATTTATTTTATTCTGCCTCAGTATATTTACTTACATTTTTTTTACTCATTTGATTACTTTAATTACCTTTTTTTGCTTATGGATTTTTAAAAATCCTATTAACAAAACCTAAACCTTACTTAAGTTCTTTTTTAGTTATTTTGCCAATAATAATAACTATTAAATGGGTTATTATATGTGAGATAGCTTTGGGTCCTGGTGGAGAAAATATCTGTTTTAGCTTTGAAGTTACTTTGCATGTCCCCTATATAAGTTTTACTTTGGAAATTCTTATTTTCCTTTGTTTTCAGTCAAATGAATATCAGGAGACTGAACATGTTAGAGAAGCACCTCCCTTTAATTTCTTTTTCATCCAATAATCAGAAATTTGTCTAAAATGTACAAAACATATCTTGGAATCATAGTGTGATTCATGTAAATTGTTATGTAACTGTTGTTATTATTGCCCTTAATTTTATTATTTTTTCAGTTACATTTTTCTCTGGCAAGAACACTTAACATGAGATTTAACTAATTTTTAAGTGTAAAATACAGTATTATGAATTGTAGGGACAATGTTGCATAGCAGACCTTTAAAACATATTCATCTTGCATAATTGAGGATTTATGGCCTTTGATTAGCAACTCTTTTTTTTAGCTCCTGGGAACTACCATTCTACTTTTTGATTCTATGAGTTTGATTATTTTAGATATCTCATAAAAGTGGAATCATGCAATATTTGTCCTCTCATGACTGGGTTATTTCACTTAGTATGAAGTCCTTAAGGTTCATCCATATTGTCACATATTGCAGGATTTCCTTCTTTTTATGGCTAAATAATATTCCATTATAATATATGCTAAATTTTCTTTGTTTATTCATCTTTATTCATTAATAACTTTAACGTTCCTTGATGGATATTTTGATTATTTCTACATCTTGGCCATATTGAATAGTCATGAAAATTGGAGTACTCATAACTCTGAGATCCTAATTTCAATTCTTTTGAAGAAATACCCAGAAGTGGGATTGCTGGATCATATTGTCATTCTATTTTTAATTTTTTCTACATCTTTATAATTTCATAGTGGCTACACTCACTATTTTGCATTCCCAGCAACAGTGTACAAGGGTTCTAATTTCTCCACATTCTCACCAACACTTGCTGCCTTTTGTTTTTTTGATCGTAGCCATTCTTAATAGGTGTGAGGTGATATTATGGTTTTTCTTTGAATTTTTCTCGTTAGTGACATTGGGCATCATATTTATAGTAAATATATCTGTTGGCCACTGTATTTTTTCTTTGGAGAAATGTCTATTCCCAAGGCTTTATCCCATTTTCAAATTACATTATTAGTTTTTGCTTTTTGCTATTGAGTTCCATGTATATTTTGGAAATTAATGCATTTGAAATATAGCTTGTGAATATTTTCTTGCATTCCGTAGGCTGTCTTTTCACTCTGTTGATTGTTCCTTTTACTGTGCAGAAGCTTTGTAGTTTGATGTAGTCCCACTTGTCTATTTTTTGTTGTTGTTGTTGTTGTTGTTGCCTGTACTTTTGGTGTTATATACATAAAATCATTGCCAAGTCCAATATTTGCCTTATATTCATTAGAAATATTGGCCTGTAGTTTCCGTTCTTATAATATCTTTATCTGGTATTAGGGTAATTCTGGACTTACAAAGTGAGTTTGAAACTGTTTGCTTCTCCTCAGTTTTTTGGAAGAGTTTGAGAAGGATTGATGTTAATTTCTTCTTAAACATTTGGTAGAATTTATCCATGAAGCCATATGGTTCTGGGCTTTTCTTTTTTAGGAGCTTTTTGATCACAGATTCAATCTCATTACTAGTTATAGGTCTATTCAGACTTTCTATTTCTTCATGATTTAATCTTGATAGGTTGTAGTCTTCTAAATATTTATCTGATTATTCTAGATTACTTATTTTGTTGGTATATAATTATTTATAATAGTCTCCTATGATCTTTTTTATCTCTGTGGCATCAGTTGTAATATATTTTCTTTAATTTTTGATTTTATTTATTTGAATCTTCTCTCTTTTTTCTTAGTCTAACTACAGGTTTGTTGTTTTTGTCTTTTTAAAAAACCAACTCTTAGTTGCTTTGATTTTTTTTCTATTGTCTTTCTATTTTATCTATTTCTGCTTTGATCAATAGTATGTCTTTGTTTCTGCCAACTTTGGACTTCTTTTTTTGATTTCTTGAAGTATAAAGTCAGGTTGTTTATTCAAGATTTTTCTTTTTTTTTGAATATAGTGATTTATCACTATAAACATCCTTTTTAGTATTACTTTTGCTAAAACCCATAAGTTTTTGTATGTTTTTTTTTTTAATTCAGAATATTGTGGGGGTAAAAATGTTTTGGATACATGGATTGCTTTTGTACTGTTTCAGTCCATGCTATGTGTGCCCATCACCCAGAGAGTGTATATTGTACCTGTTAGGTGTGATTTTACCCTTCCCCTCTCACCCTCTCATTTGCTTGATTTCTGCTGAATTTTACTTCCATCTGTGCACATGAGTGCTGATCAGTTAGTTCCACTTTAATAGTGAGTACATGTGGTGTTTGTTCTTCCATTTTTGTGATACTTCACTTAGAAGCATAGTCTCCAGTTCTGTTCAGATTGTTGAAAAAGGTATTAATTCATTTTTTATGGCTGAGTAGTACTCCATGGTATACATATACCACATTTTATTAATACACTTATAAATTGATGGGCACAATTCACAATTTCAAAGATGTGGAATCAACATCTTTGAATGTTGGGTTGATTCCACATCTTTGAAATTGTGAATTGTGCTGCAATAAACATTCAAGTGCAACTGTCCTTATGATAAAATGACTTTTTTCTTTTGAGTAAATACCCAGTAGTGGGATCATGGAATCAAACGATAGGTCTGCTCTTAGTTTTTTGAGGAATCTGCATACTATCTTCCATAGAGCTTGTACTAGTTTGTAGTCCTGCTAACAGTGTATAAGTGTTTCTTTCTCTCTGCATTCATGCCAGCATATATTGTTTTGGGACTTTTTGATAAAAGCCATTCATATCTGGGAGCTCCTGTGTTAGGTGCATAAATATTTAGGATTGTTATGTTTTCTTAATTGCTCCCTTTAACATTATATAATGACCTTCTTTATCTTTCTTTACTATTGTTGATTTGAAATCTATGTTATCTGGTATGAGAATTGCTATACCAGCTTTCTTTTGATTTCCATTTGCCTGGAATATTTTTTCCCATCCCTTCACCTTGAGTCTGAATGAGTCCTTGTGGGTTAGATGTGTTCCTGGAGGCAGCAACTACTTGGCTTGTATTTTTTTTTTTTTTTATCCATTCTGCCAGCCTATGTCTCTTGAGTGAAGAATTCAAGCCGTTCACGTTTATTGCAAGAATTGATCAGTGGTATGGATTTCTGTTCATCCTGTTGGGTAGAACCTTATTGCTTTGTTTTACTTCCTGAGCCATTATTTTATATGGGCTCTGAGCTTTAGCTTCTGGGTGATTTTACACTGGAGGGTGCCTATTGTGCTGATGGATGGGTAATGCAGGTCTGAGTATTTGGTAGAAAATTGGTGGAAATTGGTATCTGGGGTTTTTTGTTCTCTCACTCTGTGCTGATCCAGTGGAAGGGACTATGAACTATGGCAACTGCCAGCTTGAACAACCATACTGTTCTCACTGGCTTTAAGTGGCTGTATTAAGCCATGTCTTGTCAGCATTCTGAGGCAGGCTAGACAGAAATTAGTCTTTTGGGTAACTTCTAGAAAGTTCAAGTATTGGGCCACCTTTTTCCCTTCCCAAGAAGAAGCTGAAAGCTGGGAAGTTTCTCCTGATCATGAAATTGTCATGGGGGTCTCAAATTTCCCTGCCAGCTTTGATGTGAGTATTTTTATGCTCACTTGGGATTAAGGAGCCTTTCAACTAGTTTCTGGCTTTCTTGTAAAGGGAATTTGTCCGTAAATTATTGTTGCATTGGTGTATTGGTAGGGGGAAGGAGAATCCAGGGCTTCCTATTCTGCCTTCTTGTTAATGTTATTCTATTATTATTACAGAAATTTGTTTTATGTCATTGTGAATAAAATGTTCACTAAACCTACTAAAATAATTAAATTAAACAATTAATCTCAAGTGTAAAATAGGAAATTTTACACTGAGTATGGGCTTAGAATGGACAATCAAATTTACCCAAATGATAAAAACAACTATAAGGTGATTTGTATTTATTGTATAGCCATTTCTTGAACTTAGATTTTGGGTAGACAGTACTTCATGGTGACCCCAAGTCTAAAATAAGCCATTAACTTGACCATTTAGAGATCGACACATAATCATGAAAAGAATACTGGCATTGGGCCCAAAGGCTGGTTTATATATCCCAGTGCTTACTTTTCCTAGTTGTGAAATCTTGTGTAAGTTCTTTCATTTCTCTGGTGTTATTATTTAGTTTTCTTATAACCCAAATAAAACTATTGATAAGCAGCTTAGAGCCTTGTCAGTGACAAATGATTTACATAAAAGTGCTTAGAATATAGCAGGCATTCAATAAATTGTTACATTTTTATGTATAAATCCATTTGGTTCCTAAAACATGATGCTTCTATAGCACTTTTCAAGAAAAGTTTGAGAGCTGTTCATGGCACACACTACATTCTGTGAAGCTTAATGCTTTACATCCCATGAAGACCTGCATGTTAGGATATATATTTGAGTAGTGGACTGCCTCACCTGCATAGCAAGCACAGTACTAATAGGGAAGTAATCTATTAATATATGAAAGTGCTACAGATATGAGGCTTCTCAACTGTCTTCTAGAAATCTTAGGTTTACATTCATTGTCCATTGGTACGGAGTACATAGGAATTTGTGACACAAATTTTTATATTTTCCATTTCTGAGTCTATTTTTCTTTCTTACTTATTTTTAATTTATGCTATTTTGCTGTATTTTATATAACTTTGTATAACAGCATCCTCTGTTTCAGAACAAGATAGGATACTAACTAAAAAATGTGTATGTATATAGTTGTGCATACTTATAAACACACATTGGGTATTATTACTGTCTTTTAAAATTATACACCACCAAGGAGGAAGAGGGTAAGCTCTAGAATCCTATCTTATTTCTACAAAGTGTACCACGGATTGTCCTAACTAGTGGGAAATAAGTTTCAAGATGAAGAAGAATTCAATTTGGATACCACACTGAAAATTTCCATCTTAGAAACATTGCATGCCTAATTTAACAAAGATTGAGCCAATATTACTAAAATTTGTTTATGTATATTTATAACAAAGTGTTTGAAACACACTGCCCTTTAGATTAAACAAATTAGCATTTAATTGTCTCAATGATGATTTTCAATTTTCTAACTACGAAAAAGAGGAAACTTGATCCAACAGGCCTACAGGGATCTTTCCAGCTCTCCCAGGCAAGGCGTGATTCCTGAGCTTGTTGCTCATTTGCATCTGGAATATATTGCCACAGGAGAGCATGAAGATCTCTCTGAGGCCTGGGTTTCCTCAGGGCCACTGTTTTGGGAGATATGATTCCTGGGCAAACAATATTTCTGTTTCAGTTTTATATGTACTCATTTATAGATTTGGTCCTAGGGATGTTTTTAAATGGCTGTTAGACCCAAGGCTTCCTTCTAAATGGCTTTTCTCTTCCTGACCATCTTTCCTGTATGTACTCAGTTTGTGACAGCGTAATGCTTGAAGACATTGTTTACCTAAATCAGAATTATTGCTATACTAAAATCTGAGTTCTTAGAACTTAGAAATGGAAGAGTCATCAAATAAGCACAGAACAGGGTCCAGGAATGTAAGCACAGTGACATGTATCAAGTCCTTGCATATAAAGTATTGTGAGATACTGGGATTGGGTATTCTATTTATTTGAAACTAATCTCATAATTGTCATTGGTTTGTAAAAAATAAATCAGCTTAGTTATTGACTTTTCCACATGAAGAAGACTTCGGGTTTTAATTGCTGAAGAATATAAACCAAACCAACTAATATCTTGTATAGAGAGAAAATACAGAAAAAATGTTTATTTAAATTTAAATACTTACTTGTTTTCCTAGATATCCCTAACATGTTAAAAATCTCTATGATCAATAAAATATTTAATATAGGAATAGAAAAATAAGTAGAAGGAATAAAGTAGATCCAGCAGAAATATTTTCCATGGTGTATGAGATGTTACTATATCATAAAGCTGATATTTCAATTTGGTTAGAAATAAGTAATTAGTTACTAAATGATGCCATCTCATAATTGGCTAGTCATATGGAAGAAAATGAAATTAATTTCTTATCTTGTAGCACACACAAATATAAATTCCAACTAGATTATGAATAAAAAAATGAAAAGTAAAATAAAAATTTGCAAGAAAATCTGGGAAAGTACATGTATTATATAGAGCAAGGGAAGTCCTTCTTAATCAAAACTAGACACTAAGGAAATATAAAATATAAAGCAATTTGCTATATAAAAATTAAGACCTGTTCTAGAATTATGCTGGTGTTCTTCATTTCTACTCTTGACTTTAATCCAGGATCATATGACTAAACTTTTTGGAAAACACATTACATTTGAAATTCAGCCCCTAGTAAAGCAAAACTGGTAGTTAAAGGCCCAAGAAAAATGCTCCAAAATAATGATACTTAGTAAGGGACACACTGTAATCACTTTAATTAGGTCAAGAGGCAAAGCAATTTCTTAATGCTTTACCATATTCCATGAGTACCATACTCATACTACCTATGGAAAGAAGCATCATATGTTAACGAAGCAATAGAAACAGGGAGTCTGAGGTGCTGCAAATTACAGAAATTGTCCCAAAACAGCTAGGGAAAGAATGAAAAGTGAATTTTAATTCCTCATAATCAGAAATGGTAAAACTTTTCCATTCAGGTTGACATGTCAACCCTTTTTTTTCCCTTTTATTAAATTTATTTATTTATTTTTTAATATTATTTTTTTAAAATTTCAGAATATTATGGCGGTACAAACGTTTGGGTTACATATATTGCCTTTGCACCCACCATGTCAGAGCTGCAAGTGTGTCCATCCTCTAGACAGTGCCCACCTCACTCATTAGGTGTAAATATACCCCTCCCCTCCTTCCCCCGACCTGCCCGACACTTGAAGAATGTTACTTCCATATATGCACATAAGTGTTGATCCATTAGTAGTAGCAATTGGATGGTGAGTACATGTGGTGTCAAATCTTGAGGGAATAGACAATGAAGACTACAAGGCTGGGTGATTCTGTCTTTCTTGCTACTGATGGAACTTTACATTAGATTTTCTTGAATTTCTGGAAAGGAAGCCTCAGAAACAATTTATTTTGAGCATTTCGTTTCTTACAATGACAGTCACAGAAAAAGAAATACATTTAATTCTAAAGTATTTAAGTACTACAGAAATGTATTAGATAAAAGACAAGAGTTCTCTTTCATTTACCTGCCCAATTTTACTGCCCTTCCCAATATTAAACACTCCTACCAGTTTGCCACGTGTGATTTCTGTCTTTTATCTGTGCATTTGTGTGCATACATGTGCATATATTTGAATACAAAAGTGTACATCCACCATATGCATTTAAAATTCAATGAGAACATGTTAGAATTGTTAGGTAACTTTAGTTTTTACTCAGCAATATGTCTTTGGAGAACTTCTGATGTGAATACGTGTAAATGGATGTATCTAATTTCTTTCAATAGCTGCCAGTACTTCTTGGAATGGGTATTATGGGGAAAAGTAGAATCAATGCTCAAGGATTTGAGTGATGCTTCTGCCTCCAAAGTCCAGCTACTTACATTACAGATTTGCCTGTAGACTATTATGTTGCCTTGATTTTTTTTCTTTTTAAAAATTTTGGCACCGAAACCCTATGTTCAGAAAATTATTACAACTTGGTGTATTTTTTTATGTATACCTGTATACTTTGAGGAGCATTGATATTTAACAATATTAATTACTTCTATCAAAAAGCATAAAGTGGTTTTTCACCTACTCATGTATTTTTCAAATGACTTTTAGTCAAATTTTATACTTTGTTCGATATATTTCTTGCAATTACTGGCTAAATGTACTTTATTTCTTTATTAAATTTTCTAGTAAGTCTTTGTCCACATCTAAGAAAGTGTTGAATTGTTGTGTTCTATTTCCAGCCATTATGCTGGACACAGTTTTCATTTTATGCGTTTTCAAAATAGGTAATGAAATTATCTGCAAGTGAGGAGATGTTGTCTTTTCCTTTCCAATACTGTATTTGCCATTTCTGTTAGTCTCACTTCAAAAGCTAGGACCTTCTTTACACTCCTGAATAAAAGAGGTAAGAGTAAACAATCTGCTTTCTCCTAGGCTTTTTGGATTGTTTCTTATGTTTCATCATTGAAGATGACATTTGCTGTGTCTTTCTTATAGCTAATTTTTGAAGTTAAGGACATTTCTTTTAGTCTTGAACTTGTTGTTTTCTTAATTTAAAAATCAGGATTGGTTAATATGGTTCACCACTTTATTTTTAATATTTATTAAAATGATCAAATATTTAGATATTTGCCCTTTTAATTCCATTTCTAGGTATACTCTACATACCCCACACACACCTTCAAGTATTCTACATAGTATTTTTTGAAGTATGTTTACAGTAAGAATAGACAATGGTTGTCTTTTTCTGTAAAATAGCTGTTCTTGGTTAGTTTTGGTGTAATTGTTATGCTACCCATTGTATAATGATTTGAGATGCTTTATTATTTGTGATGTTATGAAATATTTTATATAGTGTATAAATAGCTGATTTTGTAAAAATTTCATAGAAAATTTTCCATAAGACTACCTGGGTCTATTGTACTTTTTAAAAGAGCCGAAACTTGGCTATTTCTTTTTTTATATGATAGATTTTCTACCTCCTCTTGGGCCAATGTTGATAACTTTTACTTTCACAGTGAATCATCCATTTCATTAACATGTTCAATTTATTGATATAAATGGGTTGGTGCATTTACCTTTGCTTACAATTAAAATGGTGCTCACTGTTTCTGTAATTATACTGAATATAGTTTTTTTTTTTTTTGCCTTTTCATCTCTCTCTTTTTTTCCTCTCAAAGACATGCCAGATTTTTGTCTACTCTATTTTTTTTTCCTAAAAACTTTTGGTTTTAGTGGCCATCTTTTTTATTTTTTTAAAATTTCATTTCTTTAAAAAATTGACTATTGCCCATTTTTTGCTTTTTTTGTTTTCTTTGTAATAAACACAGGGCTACAAAATTTCTTCTAAGTATTGCTTTAATCTTACTTAATAGTTTTTGGTTCTAATGTATTTTTGTGTGAGCAATGTGCCTTTCTATCTAGGTGGCTTTCAGTATTTTCTTTTTGTACTTAATGTTCTTCATTTTCTCTACAATATATATAAATGGATCTTTTCTTCTCTCATTAGAATTTGGTTAGCATTTTCAATCTGAGGATTCATGTCTTTTTTAATTGTGGAAAATTCTCTACCAGCATCCTACTGCTTTTCCAGTCTAGTTGGCAGAAATTTTCTAGTCCTTATTTTATGGACAGATAAACTTTTCCTGGATTCCAGGTTTAATTCCAACTTCTGTGTTACCACATGCCTGTGGCCTCATTGCCTCTCTCAGGCAATGAGACATACTTCTGAGACCTCGGTAAGCTGTTTAGCTTCAGTTCCTATTAGAGGCTCTAGTTTTGAGTTTTCTTTTCTTTTCTGGCTCCTGCAGATTTTCTTTTTTTGCTTTTGAACATTTTCCCCCAGGAATTTCTGCATACTTCTAGTGGAAGAATTGACTTTTGGCATCTTCCTACTCTACCATAGTGACTAGTAATTCTCTACTTTATTAGTCTTTGTTTCAAGCCACTTCAATTTTTTTTTCTGAATATGGAGAAAATCAGCTAATTAAAAAGAAAGCCTCACACATATCCTCCACTAATCTTCCCCTGAAGCAAGCACATCTCGTTAATCACAATCAGAATAATGGAAAATGCATGAGTTTGAATTCTTGTTTTGTTGCCTATTGGCTTTTTAATAGTTGTTTCGTTTCTTTGAAGACAATTGTTTCATTTTCAAAGGAGGAATAACTTGAAGTCTGGTAAAGTGATGCTTTCTAATTTGTTCTTTTGGCTTAAGGTTGCTTTGGCTACTTGGAGTCTTTGCTGGTTCCATATGAAGCACAGAATTATTTTTTCTAGATCTGTGAAAAATGACATTGATATTTTAATGAGAATTGCATTGAATCTGTAAATCACTTTGGGTAGTGTAGATATTTTAACAATGTTGATTCTGCTGATCCATGAGCATCATACGTATTTCCATTTGCTTATATCCTCTGCAGTTTCATTTCTCGGTGTTTCATAGTTTTTCCTGTAGAGGTCTTTTACCTTTTTGGTTAAACATATTCCTGGGTATTTTATTTTCTTTGTAGCTATTGTGAGTGGTATTGAATTTTTGATTTGATTCTCAGCTTGACGGTTGTTGATGTATAGGAATGCTACTGATTTGTGAACACTGATTTTATAACCTGAGACTTTTCTGACTTTATCTATCAATTCCAGGAATCTCTTGGCAGAATCTTTGGGGTTTTCTAGATATAAGATCATATCATCAGCAATGAGCAATAGTTTGACTTCCTCTCTCCCCTTTTGGATACTCTTGATTTCTTTCTCTTGCCTGTTTGCTCTGGCTTGGGCTTCCAGCACTATGTTGAATAGAAGTGGTGACAGTGGGCAACCTTGTCTGGTTCCAGTTCTAAGCAGGAATGCTTTCAATTTTTCCTCTCATTACTCTAGTATGATATTGGCTATGGGTTTGTCATATATGGCTTTTATCATTTTAAAGCAGATTTTGTAGATGCCTATTTGTTAATCATTCTTATTACAAAAGGGTGTTGAATTTTGTCAAATGCTTTTTCTGTGTTCATTGAGAGGATCAGATGGTCTTTGTTTTTGTTTCTTTTTATGTGGTGAATCACATTTATAGATTTGGATATGTTGAACCATCCTTGTATCTCTAGGATAAAGCCCACTTAGTCACAGTGGATTATTTTTTTGAGGTACTGCTGAATTCAGTTTACTAGAATTTTATTGATAATTTTTGCATCTATATTCATAAGAGATATTGGTCTGTAGTTTTTTGTTGTTGTTGTTGTGTCCTTTCCTGCTTTTGGTATCACAGTGATACTGCCTTCATAGAATGAGTTGGGGAGAAGGAACACACTGTTAGTGGGGCTGTAAACTAGTACAACCTCTATGGAAAGTAGTATGGAGATACCTCAAAGAACTAAAAGTAGACCTACCATTTGATCCAGCAATCCCATTGTTGGGTATTTACCAAAAGGAAAAAAAAATCATTTTATTAAAAAGACACTTGCACTCAAATATTTATTGCAGTTCAATTCGCAATTGCAAAGATATGGAATCAACCCAAGGGCCCATCAGTTCATGAGTGGATTAATAAAATGTGGCATATGTAGTACATGGAGTATTACTTAGTCATAGAAAAAAGGTGAACTAATACCTTTTGTAACAACCTGGATGGAACTGGAGACCATTATTATAAGTGAAGTATCTCAAGAATGGAAAAACAAACACCACATGTACTTACTATTAAATTGCAACTAATTGATCAACACTCATGTACACATATAGTAGTAAAACTCAATGGAAATTAAGCAGCTGGAAGGGGGAGGAAGGGATGGGTAAATTCACACCTAATGGATACCATGCACACTATCTGGGTGATGGGCACACTTATAACTTTGACTCAAACTGTACAAAAGCAGTTCATGTAACCAAAACATTTTTACCCTCATAATATTCTGAAATTAAAAAAAAGTAGAAATAAAACTACTTCCCCACCCAATTGTTGTGAGGATTGGTGTTAATGTAAATGAAATACAAATACTTATGAATAATGTGAACTAAATAACTGATAGGTACTATTTTCATTTCTGCCAGTGACTATGAGGAAAGAGACAAGTGTGTTACAACTTCCTTGGTCCCTAGATCTTGTGCCACTTAAAACTCGCTGATAAAAAGGGGGTACACATATTTTTGGGCCCAAAATATTTAACAAGATTCTCTTATACTGTATTTTAAAGGAATTTAAAGGAGCACCAAGATTCAGTATGTCACACAGAATCTTGGGCAGTTTCCATGAGCTCCCTTGGCTATGGGGGAACAGTAGTGTTTGTGGGAATGGTAGAAGAAGAGATTTACAGAATGGCTTAGAAGCTTTACCATCCCTCATTCCTGCCTCTGTCTTACTCTTTCTTACTGTTGTCTGAAGTCCTTCACCCCACTATAGCCCCTTTCACCTCAATCACTACCTGCCCTGAGCTCACATTCATCTCTGCCCAGCCGGGGCACCAATTTCTGGACACACACACACACACACACACACACACATACAAGCACTGCACACATGCAGTGCAAATTATTTTTATTTTATTTTAAGTTTCAAAAAAAATATTTCATGAAAAAATGACAACTGAGAAGATATTTTGTTTTGTTCCTTTAAACATAAACCACTTAACAAACAGACCATGCCTGGTATGATGTTTTGTAAGAATACATCTTATCTATTTTATCTTATAAGAAATACATATGTAAATGTAAGAGTACTTCTATTGGCAGATAATTTCTTTAAAAGCTATGCCCTTTGTTTTCCTTCTTTCATTTTTCCTAGTCTTCAAACCATCCGTTATTTTGTCCCATTGATCGTATGCTAATTAACCAGAAAATTGCATTAGAAGAGCAAATGCTGAATGTTTATGAGATCCTGAGTTTTATGTACAGTTCTATTCCATGGGTTGGAAAAATGGTCTGCAGACTGTAAATGCTCAGTCAGTCTAATCAGATCCAAGAAAGCTAGCAACCATAGAGAGGGGCAGAATTCATAAAATTTATTTTCTTTAAAGTCTCTGATAGACTGCTTGATTCTTTTACCTAATATGGCAGGTTTCAAATATTAATTTTGCTATTCTCCCCCTCCAAAAGCAATGAGCTCCCCCATCATTAGAATTATTCAAGCAGAGAATAGATAGTGATGAGAGGAGTCTACTATTACGTGTGTTTAAAAATATTTTAAATTTGTCAAGCATTAAGCAAAGAAGTATTTAAGAAGAGGAATAGAACTTCAGTGTGCTGGTTTATCTACCCTGGTCTTTTTCAAGTCTAAGATTCAATTTTTGAGACTCTAGCCCTTTTTTCTTCTTAATATGGATAACTAAAAGTGTTTTCTATCTATAATATTGCCAACTTTATTTCCTAACTAGCTCATATGCCTCAAAATTTAAAATATCAAAATATGTGTATCAGGACCCAATAAAATATTTGAAATTGTAGGAAAGAGATACTGGAAGTCTTTTGGAACATATAAATTAACACGATGACTAAGTTTATTTTGTAACTTCCGATTTGGTTGAATGCCTGGATAAATTCATTTCCAATTAGGTATGAAGTGAAATATTGGGAAACCATTGTTCTCTTTCAGGTTCAATTATTTATAAATTTTCTTATTTTTTTGTTTATTAGGAATAGTAAGTAACAAAAATATTTTCATGGAAGTAGAGATAATGCAATAATATAATAATACTTAGCATATATTGAGAACTTACTATTTGTAAAACGTTCTTAAGGACTTTACAACTCTTAATTTCTACAGTGTCCCTCTGAGCTTATTAATTTTCTCATGTCCATTTTATTGATTAGAAAACTAAAGCACAGAGAAATGAAACAATGTACCTAACTAAGGTCATTTAGAAAGGGTGCCATCAGGATTCCAACAAAGGCAATCTTGATTTAGAATCTGTGCTTTCCCCTAACTATCCCATCCTGTCTCCCACATAATTCAAACTAAAAAAGATTTGAGTTCAAATCTTGGCTATGTGCTATATTAAAACAGTAACCCTGGAAACCAGATCTCAATTTCATCATCTGTGAAATAAAGACAATAATACTTACCTTACTAGGTTGCTGTGAAGATTAAATGAGATAATCTTTATAAATGAACATAGCAAACTTCTATGTACAAAATAAACAGTAAACAAATGCCAGATCCTTCTTCCTTTATTGCATTAAAGTTAAAGAAACTTATAAAAAAGACTTTCTTTCTCCCACATATTGCCTTTAGAAAACCCAGTTAAAATAGTTAATAAAAGACATCTTCCTCATTCTTCATATACCTTAAGATTATTGTAAAGAAAAAATAAATGAGTTACCCAGGAGTGTAGATAATCCACTAATTATTCTTTCCTTTTCTTCACTTTCCCTTTGCTTGCTACTGCTCAATGGTGATTTTTTTTTTTTTAATGATAGGATGGGATGGGATTCAAGCTGAAGAAGGAACAGCTGAATTTGTGGTTCTTTTTGGAATTTTAATTATAAGTCCAAGAATGCTCCTTTGATTAAATTTTGTTATAAATTTTCTTGAAAAGATCTTTGTTTACTGACTCTTGAATGAGAAATTATATAATACAGTTTCCACATCTTGTAAAGAGCTAAATCCCTAGTGAAAATTACTCTGAAAACCGTATGTAAAGGATTTTGTGCTGAAACGGGCATATCATGGAGGGGTCCACTTCTAAGACATCACTCAGATATGCTCCCCAAGCAATACTTATTGTTTATTTAGATGAAGGATTCAGGGAACTCTAGCATCTAAATCTGAGTGCTGTGAGTAAAGTACAATCATCTCAGCGAACTTAAAACCACATTCCTCCATCTGTTGAGTCCTTCAGAGTCAGGCTGTGGTAACGGGGCAAACAACAGATTGTTGAGAAATGTGCCATTCTCCTTCTACCACTGCCCTTTAGAACAGTTTAGCCCCAAAGCCTTTAACATATCATCCATTTGTCTAGTATCGGATGCATGGAAAAAAGTCAGCATAGTGCTCTGTGGGTCACAGGCTGTGGGTTTAGCAGGACACGTGCACGGATTCCAAGGCCGCTTAAACACCACATAAGGGTAACCGAACCCCTTTTCCATTTCCCACTCATACACATGTCTGCAGAAGAAAAAGACTAAACAACATGTTCTTTTTTTATCCTAAATGAAAACAAATAGAAGAATGAGTGGGAGAAAGATCTGGTCAAATTTACTGTAAGTGCCTCCAGAAAGAAGCCCTATCGCAGTAAATAAGAAATTCTTCGTTCCAGTTTTTGAAATGCCAGCACAGCACAGTGAATATTTAACCTGTAAACTCTTCTCCATATAAATGAAGTTCTTACTGAGTGATCCTTACCTGCGCCTTGCTGCAATAGGTGCTATCAGTCAACTGGAGTGTGACACCTGTCCTCGAAGAGCTTGCAATTTGCCTTTTAGTTGTTTCATTTTAAATTTTATATTTGTTTTCTCAATAAACACATAGTAGAAGTGACACAAATGTTCTTATCTACTTCCCTTCAAAACCCTACTAAAATAATTATAAGGACATGGAACAGGTATAAACCATAAGGACAAAGAGAGTGAAGGAAGAGATAACAGGTAAGAGACACTAACAAGTTTTTGAAAGCTAGATATTAGATAGAGGAGTAATAACCGATTTAAAAGAAAGATGCAGCTGGAAGTGTGTACAGAAGGGATACCACAGAATAGTAAGCTGAGTTTTCTCTGCGGAACCAAGCAAAGGCTCAGAAGATATCAGCACCAACTGCTGCAAGGGTCATGGGGCTAAAAAACAAGAGGATTAATTGAAAATTTGTACAGAAAGCAAACACGAAGGTCTTTATTCCCTCCTGCAACGGAAGTGAGTACTCCTCCTCTACTAGTGCAGAAGCCTGGAGATTTATTCCTTTGGAGACTTAAAATCAGATTGGTTCTTGATGAAGGGAAGGAGGAGGGCAGGAGTGAGCTGCTGGCTGATAAAGGAAATCAAGTGAAATGTTTATGCTGAATGGGGAGTCACACTGCTCCCAACTGTCTGCCTCCCGGAGAGCTGATTCTCAGGCATACTCTTCTCAGGCAGGAGTTGGGAGTGGTGATTGTGGTATGAGAGAGGAGAATCCTGATTTGCCATAGTAGTGTTTAGAGTAATGTTTAAAATTGATAAATTAAGGAATGGCAGTATATCATTTATTGTCACAGAGTTGAGTACCATAAAATTTGCTGAAAGCATGAAATTAGTTGCTTCTGGAAAATGGAGCTGGTTTTAGTAACAGTGAGGCAAAATTTATTTATTTTTAATAGCTTTTTAGTGCTTTTAGAATTTTTCAACCACGTGCCTGCATTAAATTAAAAATAGTATAAAAATCGATTTTATGTCATTTTTGCTATATCTGTTAGGATAGGATAGGTTATGCCACAGTAACAAACAACTCTAAAATTTTAGTAACACAAAGGAAGAAAAGTTTATTTCTTACATATGCCCCATGTCCTAACATGAGTCATCAGAGGCCTCAGATTTCAAAACTTCCATAGTTATTCAGGATGGAAGCTTTGTGTCAACTGCACATTGCAATAATCATTGCAGCAGTGGGAAGGAATCTCTATAGGTTTTTAGCTGGTGATTAAGTTCTCTGGTAACACTTCTACTCACAACTGATTGGTCAGAACTAGTCACAAGGCTCCCCTCAGCCACAACAATGCCAGGAAGTTCAAATTCCATCTACACAAAAGCTGAAGAGAACCAAATATTAGGGGCAGAATACATATCACATGTTTTTTTTCCATTTTGTTTCAGTCTTTTTTCCCCTTCCCTTTTTAATTTTCTACCTCTACCCCCAGTCCTAGTAATTGGTGTTAATCCAGTGAGTGTCTTTCTATTCTTTATGCTTCTATATTAATAAAAATGCAACCATTTTTTACATATGTTGTTCTGCACCTTGCTTTTCCAACTTAGCAATATAGTATGGTTATTCTCTAAAATCAAAATATTTTTATCTAATTGCTGCATAATATAGCATGAATGAAATATAATTTATTTAATAGACTTCCTACTGATAGACATTTAGGATGTTTGTGGACTTTTCCCACAGTAAACAGAACAATGAACATTCTTATACTGACATCTTTTCCTGTTAGAACTTTATCCTTTAAGATGATTCACGGAATCCGTGAATCTGTGTAATCTCTTCCCCCTTTTTTTCTAAACTGATGGGTTACCAATTTAATTAATGAGATATGACAAACGTACTTGAAATGACTAGAGAGAATATGTAAACAAGAGAAAAATTAAATGTTAAGGCAGTAAGAGAAATTTTCAAGAGGAAGACAGCTCTTGAACCATACATAAGTAAGTCAAAGAACATTCCAGAGGAGGAGAACAACACAAACAACCTCCCAGAGGCAGGGTTGCTGCTGCCAAATTTGCTGAACAGCAAGATATGCTTGCTTGAAGTGGAAAACACATGCAGGACCATGGGGAGAAATAGTTTTGGAATAGTACAGTGGGAGAGGATTGTACTAAATTAATGATAAGGGAGAGAAATTTAGACCTGAAATGGGAGGGAATAGTTAGCTAGTATAGATTTCCCCACAGAAAAGAAACATAGAAGAAGAGTTTAAGAGAAAAGCGTTTTGGCAGAAGCTTACAGGTTGATTGAGTTGAGAAGTGCTAAGATGTTATAATAACACAGGCAGGGAGTTTTACATGTCCCAGTGGATATTCCCTTGCATTTAGGGAACACAATCTTGCTAATAGAAAGAATATAGTAACAGAGTTAAACTGCAGTTTTTGTTTGTTTTAAAATCCTTGAAAACTTATCAGAATGGCAAGCAACAAAAGAACAGAAATGTTAGGAAAATAGAAGCTATAAGTAGAAGTAAAGGAATGAAGAAGATTAAATTAATACATGAGATTCTGAATTAAGAAGAAAGCAACTGTAGACAGCAAAAGGCAACAAATAAAATAATTTGGCTAGGACACTCTCTGTATAAACACAGCTGTCGGCAAACAGAGGAGCTCAAAGTAAAACTACCTCTTAAAATGAATAATATAAAGTGCAGCTACTACACGAAGGAAAACCATAACATATGTTAAATTTTTGGAATATTTTTGACCTATGAATACAATGCTATGATAATTTTTGTTCATAATTTGGATGGTTTAGATTTTATTAATTGTATATTTTTTGTGGCCTTTGTTTTAGACTATGAGGAAAACAGAAATGCTAACTTTAGAATGTGGAGTGAGATAAGAAAAAATAATACATGATCATCATCATATACACTAATGAGAGAAAGTAGAAAGGCAGTTTGTTACCAACATAATTGGTTCTTTCCTAAAAGATGGGATTCTTTCCTATTTGGTATTGTGAAGCCAATATACAAAACTGAGAGTGAGTGGTAAGCAGGTCAAGCTTTATTCTGTTGGCCAAGGAATGGAAAAGTGGGAGTGTAGCTGACAAATCAGCTTTTCCTCAGGTGAGAGGTGAGGGATTTAGAATATAGGATTTCTTTTAACAAAGGGGTTGAGCATTAATAGCAGACTGCCTCCTCTTTGTCCTTTTATGGTCTCTTATGGTCATGGTCATGGTCATGGTCATGGTGATTGTCAATTGTCATGGTGCTAGCGGGAGTGTCATTCAGTATGGAAATTAGATTATAATGAAATTAGAGGTTCTTCACAGGTCAAGTGAGCTGCCATCTTGGATCCCACCAGTTTTAACCGGTTTAGTCAGGAGGGAACATTTGACCACAGACATATGGGTGTCCTGTTTCTTAAAGAAAAGCAGAATTGAGGTGGAGTGGGGGTAGGAACTCAGCTATGTTCATAGGCATTACACTGGGTAACAAGTTGATACACAGAATTTGTTTTTAAAGATGTATATTACATGTAAATAGACACAAACCCTTTCTATGCCAATAAAACAGCCAAGTTACTGATAGGCCAATACAAGTTGAGCAAATTTAAAAACCAAACAGAAAATAGATTTTATTTGTTTGTTACTCCAATGTACCTAATGACTTTCTGGAATGTATTACAGTTTTCTCCATCTCTTTTCTTCAAAAATGTAGAAGGAACCATTTTGGTCCTCAATTTTTCACTTTTCACTGAACTTGCAATTAAAATTTCTATGAATGAACAATTAGTTTTAATGGGTAGTTCTGAGGGATTTTTTTTCATATTTTTTGCATTTATTTTCCTAGGAAAGAATAATGTTCATGACGACTACTTCTGACTTTCTTTTTTCAGACTGTTTTTGTCTACCTGCCCTGGCTCAAGCTTCCTTTTATACATGCTATTGGATGTTAGCTATGTGTATTCAGTACAGTGATTTAACTCCTTTTAATCAGACCACACATCCTTTGAGTCATACCCTCCCTCAGCATGTGGCATCACACTCTTGTCCTAGTCCATCTTTTTGAATCAGTGTAAGATGCGAAAGACTTAATAAATGTCATATGGGGCAGCTCTGTCATCCAATCAACTGACAAACCTGTTTCTGACAGCAGCACCAAAGGGCATTTTGTGAAAAGTCATGGTTTCTTCCATGGTACCAGCGTCAAAAGGTTAGAAATTTAACCCTAAGCAAAGTGGCCCCAATTAATTTGGTTTTTAATATTATTCCCTATAATTAGAGTATCCCTGGCTTTATATAAGCTATATAAGTATTGCAACTGCAAATATAAAAGGACAAAATAGAAAAGAATTTACTTTCCCTTCACATACCATTTTCTGTTCAGCATTCCAGAGTTAAAGAGCATAAATGTTTTGTATAGTTAATGTCAGTTAGGAACTAGGACAGTTTAAGGGAGTATTATATGGTGGTGAAATGTCTGGCATGGGCAAAAACTTGTTTTCTAAAGTAGTTTTCTACCTCCTAGGAAGTACTTCCTACTTGGTACTTCTGAAACTATTTGTAGTAAAGGACTAACTTTTCCCCCTTATCTCTAGAATATATTTGTAAAGCACAATGTAAACTAATAACAAAAATGAAAACAAAAGCATACAAATTACAATTTCTCCAAATTTAGTATTAGATTTAATAAACATAAAATTATTCTGTCAAATTGCTGTAAAAGCTTATAACTGTTTATCTCAAGTTCTGTACTTAATCTTATCTGAGACAGCAGCAAAGAGCTTTGGACAGGCACTGAACGGTGGTGGGCCACGCTTTGAGGAGGATGGTCATTCTATTGATGTTATTGCCTGTCAGTATTTTCAATTTCTCAGAAAAGAGATTTTCCATGTTGTGGAGCAGAATATTATCAATAGACCAAAATTAATAAAAAAATAAAAGAAATGAATGGTGTCTTAGTTCATTTTCCATTGCTTATAACAGAATACCCGAAACTGGGTAATTTATAAAGAAAAGAACTTTATGTCTTACAATTCTGGAAGCTGGGAAGCTCAAGGGCATGGGTCCAAATCTGTTGAGAAATTTTTTTCCTGGTGGAAACCCTCTCCAGAGTCCGAAGGCAGTACAGGACATCATAAGGTGAAGTGATGAGCCTGCTAACAGGGTTGCTCAGGTCTCTCTTCCTCTTGTGAAGTCACCAGTTCCACTCCCATGATAACCCATTAGTTCATTAATTCACCAATCTATGAATGGATTAATCTATTTGTGAAGGCAGAGCTTTCAGGATCCAATAATCTCTTAAAGGCTCCACTTCCTACTACTATCACATTGGAGATTAAGTTTCCAACACATGAATTTTGGGGCACAAAAACAATAGTGAATGGCATATACTTGGCTCTAAAATGTGCACACTTCTCAAACCACCAAGATGGACTGAGTAACTGAGTGCTGCAATAACATGGCTCATGTGGTATGTGAAGACTGAACAAAAGGCAACTGAAAACTCACTAAAAACTACAATACATGCTTTGGAACACGATTTTGTGTTTTATTTCTGTAAAGAGGATGAATAAAATTGTGGCCATCTGAACTACTTTCTGTACTTTCCAGAAGAAAGTCCCTGATAAGCCAGCTTGGGGTGGAAGGCGAGACCGTAAGAAACCAAAGGACAGACTGTTCCATGTAGGGTCATGTAATCATTGGTCGAGTCTATGAACTTTGAGTATGAATCCAAGCTCTGCCACATACTAGATCTTTGAACCTAAAAATGTAACTTCTCTAAGGATCAATTTCCTGGTATAGAAAAAGGGATGATAATATTAGTGCTTGCCTAGTAGGACTGCCGCTAGGATAATTAAAAGTATGGTGCTCAGTACATATTAGTTAGTATTATTAATAATAAATTATTAAATATGTCAACAATAGTACTATGAACTCTAAGGCTTTATAAGGAGTAGCTGTACATTTAAGTACATTTGCCTTGTATTACATATGACAACATTGCCCAAAATTGTACACAGAAAATGAATTGTGCACCATACAAAGAGGGTTCCATAGCCTAATAAATTTGTGAAACCTTGCAAGTTTTGAGATTCACACATTATTATATCAAGTTCTCTGAGAAGTCATATGTAAATAATCCTGTGCATTTTTACTTAACACATTTCTTCCTAAACCTATTTTGATCACACAATGTTTTTTTTAGAAAAACATAATAGCTAATAAGATTAACATACATTGCATGTTTATTGTGTGTCAGGTCCTAATAGAATATTAGCTTATTTAATACTCACAGGAACTCTGTGAATTAGATACACTTGGTATACTCATTTTACCAGGAGATTGAGCAACTTGTTCAAGGTTACACAATCCGGAGTGAAAGGCTAGGATTCAGAACCAATCATTTAATCTCTGGCAACCTTATACTTAAGTATTTTACTACTGCTGCAGTTCATGTATCTATTGTCTTCCTGGGATTAGCATTCTACAGAAGATACACTAGGATATACTGATTTTGAATAACCTTTTGTTCAGGTTAGCTACTCAGGTGATTTGTACACACCACAGTGTTTACATATTCATTTTTTTTCCTTACTCTGTGCCATTCATTCCTTTTTTTCCTATCTAAAATTCTGCACCTTATCTAAAACCCTGGTCAAACTTTTGGCATGGAGTCTTCCTAGTTCTAGCCATAGTGGTTTCACTTTTTCTGAATACTTAGACATTAGCATGTGTTTCATTGAATTCACAACTCATTATTGGACAGATGTTCCTAGTGAACTCTGGATATGTCACTAATGTGAATCTTGTCTTCTTAACTACCACGTAGATGATTGAAAATGGAAACTATTTTATGCTTAAAATTCCAAGAACATAAAAATGCATGTTGATTCATATTTTTTGCTTAAATCTGAAGATATTTCAAGTTTACTTTGTATGTGTCCCAAGTTGACAACAGAAAGAAAAGAATTCTATCTGAAGTCCTAATGATGACCTTGCAAAATGGAAAGGATCATCTTTGCTGTTTCATGTAAGTGAGTGATTCACAAGTTTAATTAAATATTACATTTTTGGAGTTATAGACTAAATAGACTAGGGCTGACTATGTCCCAGGTGGAGTAGTGAAGATCTGGTGGCAAATTAAAACTATTTCAAAATTGAATCATGGGCATTAAAAGGTTTTTGAAGGGTCATCTTGTTCTATTTTCCCCCCACTTAGAGATATATCATTTATAAACTGCAGAGAGATTATAATCCATGCTTTTGTAGGATTTAACATGGTTCAAACAGGTATAATATTTTTTATGATAGAAAACACTCAAGATTTTCTCTCAAAATATCTGTTTGCTCTTATTTGAATGTTGCCTGAGAAATGTCAGCATATGGTAGTGGAATTTTTATAAAAAATAATTTAAAATATGCTATTAAATTAAAAAATGCCATAAAGTAAAAAACTTACAGCAGTGGAAACCATTCTAAAATACAGAGCATAGACCTGTTTAGTAAAAATCATTCTACAAATAAGTGGAACTAGGAAAAACTGGAAAACCCAATTAGTGAATTGCTCTGAATTCTTGAAAATGGAGTTTACCAAGAGTGTGGACTGAATGTGTTCACACCAAATTCATGTTGAAATTCTGACCTCCAAAGTGATGATATTAGGAGGTGGGGCCTTCCTATTCAGAGAGTAATTAGATCACGAGGATAGTGTCCTTATGTGTGGAATTTGACTTTATAAGAAGAAACACAAGGGTTTGCTCTTACTCTCTGCTCTCCGCCACGTGAGGATACGGTGAGAAGGTTCCGTTGGCAAACCAGAAGGAGTGCCCTTAACAGATATCAAATCTGCCAGCACCTTGATCTTGGACTTCTCAATATTCAGAACTATGAGAAATAAATGTTGGCTGTTTAACACCCAGTTTATGGTAATTTGTTATGTCAGCCTGAACTAATAAGATATCATGAAAATTCACTCTTGAGGTTACATTTGCCATGAACTGACTCTGCAATATGCTCCCAAGGTAAAGACCTCTTTGGCCTTGAGAAGCATATGCTCATCCATGGATCAGATGGACATGCACACTTCTTATCTCATTCTCCAGAAAAGTGTTCTCTGCTTCCCAGCTGTCATATGACCTGCTTAGCTTCAACTTCCATCTGGCAGAGCTGGTCATAGTATTTAACTCAGTTGCAGTCCAAACACATTTTTCACATTGCTAAGTTTGACTTTGATGTGTGCAGGGTTTGCATTTATACTCCCTGAGCCAGATGCTATAAGAGATGGAGATAGACTTTGCCTACTGCCTAACGAGCCTCACAGTCAGCAGAGAGTCATAAAACACATGATGATAGCAACATGATCAGTGCTGAGACAGCTCACACAGGTGCTATGGGAGCTGCCAGGGAAGGGCCAGAAAATACCACAACAAGAATTAGCCTTTGAGGTGAAGAAGAGCAGGCAAAGATGGGTAGGGATATCCTGGTAAGTGGAAACAACCTCCCTAAAGTACTAGAACATGAAGTGTGAGCTTGAGGAAAAAGTAAGGTAAAGATGGGTGGGCAGATGGCTGGGAGTAGTAATCAGAAGATAAAGTTGCAAATGTAGGTCAGGTCCTATTTTTACATTTTACCATTTGTCTTCCTCTATGTTTTCATTAGTATTCACTCTGTGTTTCCCATCAAGCAATGCAATGCCTGGAAAAGAGAGAGAGATTGCTACTTCCTCTGGTTTTTCCTATCAGTCACCAGACAAGTATTTGTTGGATTCTGACTATACGCACAGAATCATGTTAAACTCAAATAACTTGCAGGGAGCAAATAAACCTCTCTCTATGTAACAATTCTCTTTTCCCAACAATAAATTTTAAGATATGAAGATTTTGTTACTGTTTAAACAAGATTTTTAGTTCCTTAAAAAAATAATCTTTATTTTGTATATTTAAGGTATACAACATGATGTTATGTGATCTAATACATATAGGGTAGTAAAAAAGTTACTATAGTGGAGCAAATTAATATATCCAGTGTCTCACACAGTTACCATCTTTGTTTTTGTGATAAGAGTGGTAAAATCTGCTCCTTTAGCAGGAATCCCAAATACAGGACAATTTTGTTACCTATAGTCTTCTTGTACATTAGATCTCTACACTTGTTTATCCCACATATTTGCTATTTATTATCCTCTGACCTACATCTCCCATGTAGGTCTGTAACCACTGTTTTGTTCTCTTTGCAAATAACTTTTTATATAAGTAATTAAAAATATTTTTGATAACATAGCAACATGTAGCTATGCATTTATTTTTATCATTTTAAATTTTGAACACTTTTTTAATGATCAGGGCAGAGAATATTTATAATTTTAGAATTTTTTTGTTACCCGTCTCCATCATCATATCTGTTATAAAATTTACTAGAATTTAGACTCAATAAGTAAATGCTATTCTTTGGCTATTTAATTATGATGGCTTAAAGAGACATGGTGTAATATATATGTATATATATATTTCATAAATGTAGTAGGTAAATCACCTTTTGATAAATCACAAGATATTGTAAAAGCATAATAGGAATAAATATATAATAGGTTCCTATTTTGACAACTTTTTTAATGTGGGGGCTGCTCTCCATTTGGCTTTTTTATAAATCTAGATTTTATCTCTCAGTTACAATTGACGGATGGTGTACATCCCCCCTTTAAAAAGAATCCAAGGAATTTCTCATGACCAAATTCGTATTATTCTATAACTTTTAGAAAAAAAATCAAAGCCTTAAAAAAAACTAAGGCTGTCAATGAAATGTAAATTAATTTCACATTATTTAAAATAAATGTAATGGAAATTATTGCTCAGATGTAGTTTTACTGATTTTTTTAGAGATGCAATTCACAAAAGACCTAACCATGTCAACTCTAATGAAAGGATTTATTAAATAAGTGGGGTTATAAAAGTGTAGTGAGCAGTATTTTAGCCAAAAAGATTAGATATATTAAAAATTCAGGAATTAAAGGACAAGAGAATCTGATTTATCCATATATTAACTCTCGGCATGTCAGAGTTAGTAGCTTGTATTTAATCCAAAGTTCTTGTTTTTAATATAAGTAAGATTTCCAGCACTTCTAGTGGGGAGCATGTTATTGCCAATGTAAACTCATGCACACTGTTTAGATGAGAGCCAGGCAAGATGAAAGAATTGAGAAAAAGTGTCAACTCCTTCAACTCAACCTAATAGCTGGCTAAATCTGAGGTTTAATTAACGCATGTATTTATACTACTTTTTCACGAAATGGTAGCTGGAAATCTGTAGCTAAAACCTGTAAGTATTCTTCTTGCAAATCCATCTGGAGATTGTTAAATATAACTTACTGACTTTTTTACATGAACATTTCTTCTTGTTCTCCTGCTTCCTTGGAAATATAAACTTTTAAGCATGGTCGCTGGCACTCTCATCACCAGCCACCTCTCCCCTTCTGAAACTGATGTCCTATTGTAGTATTTCTTAAAACCTCACAAATTGAAAAGGTGAAAAATATCACCCAGCATAACACATTTGCTAGCTGTAAGCCTGATCTAAAAAAAAAAAAAAAAAAAAAAAAACAGTCATATATGTGCTAGATGACATGTGGAAAAAATTTTAAAAGTAACTTTTATCTGTACTGAGTCTAAAGAAAAAATGTTTCTCAAGTACATGAGTGATAGGGCAATTAAAAAAGCAACTTTATTTTTGTCTATGTTTTTCTTTTTACCTACATAATATTGCTATCAAATTTACTTCCTGAACCTTTTTAGGCTCTTTGGGGACTAACTGCTTAAATGACCCATTTGGCTCCTGGTTGTCACTGAGTGTTTAAATTGCAGATTTAGTTTCTTTGATGAATACATGAATATTCTCATTTTAAATTTCTTCTTGTATAAATTTTGGTAGTTGTTTTTCTATTTCTCTATTTCATCTAAATGGTCATATTAATTGGCATGAAATCATTCATAATATCTCTTAAAATCTTTTTAATGTCGGTAAGATATTGGTTGATGTTCCCCCTTTTTATATATGATATTGACAGTTGTATTGTGTCTTATCTCCTTTCTTTGAACAGTCTTGTTAGTGCATTATCTATTTTAGTAGTCTCTAGAAGAGCCAATCCTTGTTTTTGTTGATTTTCTCCATCGTATTTTGGTAACCATTTTATTAATTTCTGCTATTATCTTTTTATTTCCTTCCTTCTACTCTCTTTAGGTTTAGTTTCTGTTCTTGTTTTTAACTTTTTGAGATTAGTGGAAAGTGATTTTTTGCATTTTTTGCTTTTTCAAATATATGTACGTAAGGATATAAATTTCCATCTAAGCAAAGCTTCAGCTGCGTGCAGCTCACAAGTTCTGGTATGCTGTATTTCCATTATCATTTAGTTCTAAGTGTTTTGTAATTTCCACTGTGATTTCTCCTTTGGCCAATGTTTTACTTAGAAATGTATTGCTTATTGAATCAAAGTTTAAGTTTCATATTTTCCCTTATTAGCTTTTTAGTTATATGTATTTAGTTACTTACAATTTTGATTGTTAACTCAGTTAAAACATGTTTCCTTTCTAGAGTCTAATATAAATGATTATTCTTACCAGATTCTATATAACATTAAAATCTTAGAACTTGATGTACAACCCACCACCTTTTAAGTTATTGCTGGTTTTTTTTGTTGTTATCTGTTTTAATTCTACATATAGTTCAAACCCCATACATTAAGACTATTATTTTCCATTGTTGACTAATATTGATTTGGATATTTATTTTTTTCCTTAATTGCCATATTTCTGGTGCAAATTATTTTTTCATTGCCTGTGGAGCTCTCTTTCATTTTTTGTTTTGTTTTGTCATGCATAATATTTGAAGGGCATATTTTCAAATGTGTAAAATTTCAAGTTAATTGTTTTGTTTCAGTCCTTGGAAGTAATGATTCCATTATTTTCTGGCTTCTATCATTTTGACCAGGAGTGAATTTTTAGCCTTATTTTTGTTCTTTTAAGGCAACTTATTTTTGTTTGTTTATATTTTAAAAAACTGTATGGCTGCTTTTAAGATTTTTTTTTTTCAGCAGTGTTACTGATGTGCCTGGACATTGTTTTCTTTGTGATCTGTTTTGAGTTGTGGAGTATTTCATGCTGTTACTTACTGACTTTCATCACTTTTGGAAAATAAGTTATTTTTTCAAATATTACTTTTGCCCTACTCACTCTTTCCTCTCCTTCTAAAATTCCATTCATACATATAGTAGGCATTCTCACCCTGTACCATGTATATGTATTTTCTGTTCTCCTTTTCTCTCCATATCTCAATTTCTGTAGTTTTTCTACTGAACTGAACTATCTCCCATTTCTTCTCAGCTCAATCCAATCTGTTTAAACCCATCAGTTAAGTTACTTTTGTTGTTAATTTGTCATTGAGTTGGAGAATTTCTATTAGTTTTTTTCATAGTTCCAATTTTATGGCAAACTTCTCTGTCTTGTCATTTACTCTCCAACAAATTAATCACAGTTATTTTCAAGCCAATGGTGGATAATCTAATATAGAATTCATTTTTGGTTCTATTTCTATTGTTCATTTTCTTACTTGGCCCCATTTTTAGGTATTTCTGGTAATTTATTATTTAATACCTGATTTTTATGTGTGTGTGTGAAAAAATAATAGAAGCTCTAGAGACTATTATCCTGGGAGGACTGATTTCATTTTCTGTCAGATAGAACAATGGAAGATCATCCTTGCACAAAGATGGAACCAATTCAAGTCTGGGTTTAAGTCCTTTTAAGGTCTCATGTATTTACAGTAGTCTTAAGTATTGCAGGCTTAAGATGTAGTCCTTCACAGGTTGTAACAATAATCTTGGAGACTTTACCAGGATCCTATACACCATTTGGGAACTGACAGATGCTGCTGGAGGAAAAGGGCCACTGGAGTCAGGCATTGTTATTCTCACCTCTTCAGAATTGTTTATTTTAAATTCTCCTGCCTTGGCAGCCTTGAGCTCCGATGTTTGTCTCCTCAGCATTGTGATACTGTGGGATGCTCTGTTTCCCCTCTCAGTTTTTTTTTCGTCATTTTATGTAACACAAAATATCATGTAGGAAAAACAGATTAGAATTTTAGAGTCACTTCTCCGTGTTGTTCTTCAAATCCTGGTGGCCTTGGCATCTCCAAACATATATATTATGTTGATGCTTCCAAACATATATTTTTATACTTAATGCATCTTCTCTAGTTGTTTTTATGTGAGTGGGTTAGCGTGCCACAAGCTGGTTTATCACAGACAGAAGTCCTGTCTGAAATTGATTTTAAGTTACTCTTCTCTCGACTGTCCCTCTTCCACCCCATCAGCCCCAGGTGACTCTTCCATTGGCTGTGGACATGCTTCGTGATATTTCTCGTCCTGCTTCTCCTCCCCTATTTTGCAAACCGACATAAAAAATATGGGGGGAGGGGAGATAAAGGGTACATGCAAATTTTTACTTAATATTGTTAGTGTAATAAGATGATTTTATTTTAAGTGTAGTAGGCATTTAAAACTGGTTCTTTCTCTTGTGACATTTTGAAAGGTTCTTCTGAGAACTCACTGAAAATGTTTACCTGCTGTTCTTGGCTCTTGGCCAGTGCATTTTCCTTCAACTGACCACTCTACCCCCATCCTCTGGTTTTCTGGTGGTTTCTCATATGGTCTCTTTCTATTTGGATTCCTTTGCCTTTCTAGGCATTCAGCTTTGACAGAAATCACAGTGGCTTCATATTGGCTCTTTCTTCTTATAACCCACATTTGTTCATGAGAAAGACTCAGAATCCTTGCCACTGCTATCAGTGAAAATATAAATGGTTTTTCATATATTTTATTCTTTCTGACTTAACTGCCTTTGCTGATAGTGATAGGTATTTGCTTTTAGACTCTTAAAGTATTTTTATCTATCATACAGCAATCTATTGCATTCCCCCCAAATTCCAGGAAACATATACCAAGCCCCCTGACTGGTCTCTTTGAAGTCTCTCTACCTAGGGAGGAAAAGTAGACCTTATATCTCTCACTGATTCATGGCACGCTGGCAGCTCTCTTTAAAGAAATTTCTATCTCAAAAGACAAAAACGAAAATTTAATACTCTCTTAAATTCCATCTCTTTAACTCCATCTCTTTTTTTACCCTTGCCTTAAATTCTGGGGATTGTCATAACAAAGTGCCACAAAGTGGGTGACTTAAAACAACATAAATTCATTGCCTCACAGTTCTGGAGGAGAGAGGCCCCAATTCAAGGCATTGGCAAGGCCACACACCCTCTGAAACCTGAAGGGAGTCCTTCCCTTGGCATTTCCCAGCTTCTGGTGGTTCTGGTAGACCTTGGCTTGTAGAGGCATTTTTCCAATCCTCTGTCCTCACAGATATATCTAATTTATTTAACTGATAATAAAACACCTATTTTGAATTCCTAAAGTTGGTTATTTCATAACTCATTTTAATATCTTTTGTCTATGGACCTTAGTTGAACCTTCCAATTAAGTACTCTGTTGGAGTTGAATATAAATTATGTTATGTTTTTAGTTGTACAAATACTATTAATGAACAGTATTGGCTACTATGGGCTTCGGCAAGACATGAATGATTGAAACATTATGAAAAATTTCTGATGATATCTGTGAATTTTTTTTAAAAAGTAACTTTATACTTAAAAACTTTTAGTAAGAGGTAATTTCAGTTTTCTGATGTTGTATGAATTAGTAATTGTAAAGACAAGATGACCTCCAGCTGAGTCAACTCAAGAAATTTTAATTGGTTAGAACTGGTAAACAAAGCAAAACAAAAAGAAAATAAAACAAAATTACCCAAATCCCTAAATGTAATAAGATTTCCAAACTTCCAGCTGAAGTTTGCCTATATCTTAAATAAATATTGTTGACGCATTAGTGATCAATATAATCACTTAATTTCTCCAGTGAATGGAACTTTCTCGATAACTTTAAATATGATAATTATCACACAGCAAACATTTAAGCATTTCAAGAGAAATTGGTAAAAGATCACAAAATATGTAGGGTAAAAAAACTTTAAAAAGCATTTAGTAAAAAATTCTGAATTTGCAAACTGTACTTCTGTGGCGAGAAAGATAAGACTCTTCAGTGTTTATTAGTAAAAGTTGGAAAGGAAACTGAGAAACTAATTATTAACCAATATGGTTCAGTCAGTTTAAAGGAAGAATGACTTGCTATGCTGCCATTTGCAGAAGAGTTCTGAAACAATGAAGGCATCAAATACTTAGAGATAATTTAAACATTTAAATAGTTTTAGGAAGCTTATAATGAAAAAAAAGTACATTCATACTCAACTATTTTTTCATCCCATTCCATTTCTAAGAAACAGCTACTTTTGATTCTTTCATCTGGTTCTTCAAGAAATTATCACCGTAATTCTAAATAATGTACAGTCATGTGTTGCTTAACAATGGGGATATGTTCTCAGGAATACATTGTCAGGTGATTTTGTCCTTGTGCAAACATCATACAGTGCAGTTACTCAACCCTAGATAGTATAATCTGCTGCATATCTAGGCTACATGGTATAGCCTATTTCTCCTAAGCTGCAGACTTGTAAACATGTTACTGTACTAAATTGACAATTGTAACATAATGGTAAGGCTTTGTGTATCTAAACATATCTAAACAGGAAAAAATGGTACATTAAAAATACAGTTTTATAATCTTATAGGACCACGGTTGTGTAAGTGGTTCGTCATTGACCTGAATGTCTTTATGTGGCTTAAAACTGTATATGTATAGTACTTTTTTCTGATTCAGCACTTTTCCACAGAGTCTATTGATTTCACATTGTCATACAGAAGGATTTTAATTCTGTTATATCTCACTTGTTCCAGTATAGTTATAGCATAAATTTTGATTAAGTATTTTCATTAATATTATGATAGTAAATATTGTTCACTGCTTAGCCATTAATGTACATGAGTATGTTCCCCTTCTTTTACTGCTGTTTGCATTTTCTGGAGATAATAATTGTCTCAGTTCTTTCATTTACTTAGTCTTCTTTGACCCTAAGACCAAGTCTCCCCACATCATCTAATTGCTCTGTAGATTACTTCTCTTTATAATTTCCTGTATGGTAAAACTGGTCAGATGATCTGTAACTTCCATTTCTTTCTTCCTGCAGACTTCCTCTGTGGTGCTCTCTCTATTTCTACTCCAGTCTAGACTTGGTTTGCAGGATGACAGCTGGCATCCTCAGACTTTTCTTTGCAGGTGTTCCAGGAATTCTTTGTGCCTTGCCCCGTGTTGGATTCTTGTTTGCTATACCATGTCTTTTTCTTGCTTTTCTTCCTCCCTCATTTTGGTGAAGCACATTCTCCAATAGGTTCCTGAAAAGGGGGCACAGGAAATAAGTCATTAAAAACCATGAATGTCTGGAATTGTCTCCATTCTATCCTCACACTATATTGATAGCTTAGGGAAACATAAACTTCAAAGTAGAAAATATTTTTTCCTGAAAATTATGCAGCTGTCACTCTATCATTTTCTGATTTCCAGCGTTGTTGTTGAGAAGTCCAGTGGCACGTTTATTCTATTCTTTATTTCGTGTGAACTACTTTTTTTCTGGAAGCTTTTAGGATCTTCTCTGTTTCCCTAAAAAATTCATGATGAGGGGGTTTAGAATGTATATTTAAAAATCTTCATTGTCCTGAATGTTTTCGATTGGGAACCTTGTGCTTTGCAAAACTTTCTTATATCATTTTTTCATTTGTTCTGGAATCCTAATACATTGTGGCATCCTAGATTCTTTAATGTTATTATCTTCTTTCTCTTTCTTTTTTTTATTTTTAGAGCCATTTACTTTATTTTAGCTTACAATTTATGTTCAGCATTTTTATTTTCGTGATTATATTTTTGATTTCTAAGAGCTCTTTTTTAGTTTTTAAATTTCCCTTAAAAATAACATGCTGTTGTTATTTCATGAATAGAATACACTTGCTTATCCCTGAGGGTAGATGATATAGTTTTTTTTTTTTTTTTTTTTTTTTAAATCCATTCACCACGACATCTGTTGGAGTTGGATATGATCTTTTCTGGCAGGATATGAGGTCTCTGCTCGGAAAGTACACTAGTCCTTTTAATCTCCCAATGAAGCTATAAACTTCTCAATAGACACTACAGTATTTGGCAGCTCTGATTTTAAAAAGTGGAGTGGATAGCAAAGTAGGAATTTTAAGTAACAGAGGTCTTGAGTGATGCATGTACAGAAACTATTTTATGTATGACAATGGTTTGTAGGTTACATAATATTTTTGAGAAGTGAGAGATATACCTTTCTTTCACAGATCTACTGGTGAATTTCCATCTAAGCTACCCCAATATAAACTATACTGATATAAGTCCAAATCACTACTAGATAAGTGAAAGTGTTACTATATATTAAAACTGATTAATCCTGCCAGTTTCCAAATCAACTTATGATAATTTCTGTTAAAAGCACTTCCATTTTAATCATGCAGATTCAAAACCTGCCTTCTCTCTCACCTCCTCTACTTCTGCAATAGCACTTACCCTTATCCTCTCTTTGCCAATCTTATGCGTAGCACTTTAGTCCAATTTTTATTTTATGAATCAGGGATAATACAATAGCTCCTGAAATAATCTTCACATTTTTAGAGTCTTCTCCAGTACATCTTGAAACACTCCTGATAAATTTAACAAATTTAGCTTTATCAGGTATAACTCTTATTATATAATGTTTTGCAAAGAAAAAATCCTTTCATAGGCTACCTTTTGTCTACTCAATTAAGTACAAATTTATAAATTTACTATGTGAGGATATCCACATCTTCCTATTTGTCCTCTGCTATTTTTCCTAATATATTCTATACTTCATTAAGTAAAATCATATGCTATTTTCTTGCAAATTCTTATGACTACAGAATCCAGGCAGGGTGAGTTTTTAGTGAAGCAGGTCTATACATTTTGTTTAAACAACCTTATTGAGGTATAATTGACATGCAGTGAACTGTCCATAGTTAAAGTGTACAATGCGAAAAGTTTTGGCATATGCATCTACTTGTAAAACTACAAAGATAATGAACGTACCTATCACGCCCAAAAGTTTTCTTGTACCACAGGAAGGCAGGCCTGGGGTTGGCCCACAGGACTAGAAGACACTCAGGGTGTGGATCCCTCCTCTGAGTGGCAGAGTTATCAGCCTTTTATTCTGCCTGCACAACTTAGGCCATGAGCTGGAGCCCCAGCCAGAAAATTTCAAATGGATGCAGCCAAGCGTTTGGCTCTCTTCTGACACTGGAAAAAGGAAGACTTTTTCTTTCACTTACTTACTCTCTGCAAGAGTGTGAACTTATTTGCTGCAGCCAAAACAAACAAACTTGTTGATGATAAAATATATTATACCCAACCACAAAAACAGGAGAATTATCTGAGGCAGAACAAATGGCTTTGGCATACTCCCTGGTTTCTGCCTGTGCAACACACCTGATCAACTACAAAGATAGTCCTATATGCCACAGACCTCTTTTTCTCCTCTTTTTTTCCCCCCCTCTGTTATGATTTGGGTGTGGACAAAGTAATTCCAATGGAAGGCCCACATAATGGGTCTCTATGATGGGAGATTACAGAGGCCTGCATTTACATGCAAAGCCCTGGGGTGTGAGGAACCACCCTGTCTATTGCAGACAGAACACAAATCTTGAGGAGAATGAGCAATGACTTATTTTGGCATAAATATTAGTCACATCCATGTGCAATCAATGTTAGTCATTCGCATTGACATCTAATTTCCTTTTAAAGATAATATACTTAAACACATTGCACTATTTCACAATTATAATTAGAAAGATTATTATTTCTTGTCCACTGCAATGAGGTGCAGCCAAGATTTTTACATTAAATATTTAAGGAAAATCATACTTGAGATATTTTTGAAATGTACATACCTTGAGCAGGGCTGAATCCTATTTCTAAACCAAATGTTACTGGACATTCGCTTTCAACAAAATCGAATAGAAGCTTTCAACAAACTAGGAAAAGAAGAAAATTTCCTCAATCTGATAAAGGGAATCTATAGAAATGTACAGCTAACATCACACTTACTGGTGACACTATATGTCTCCAAACCTCCCAAACAATTAAAACGAATCAATGGTGTTACATATCAAAATAGTAGTCACCTCATTAGGAGGCAGCAAGAAGAGGTTGTGTTACCTACCAAAAGTTCGGCACTTGTCCCCAAGGCCACATCAGAAGAATGAGGACAAATGGTTGGGGGAGAAGGAAAGAGAGATTATTAATTTGTCAGCAAATGAGGAAAATGTCAGACTCCATCTTAAAGTACCAATTTTCCTACTCATAAGCAAAATACAGAGCTTTTAAAGGGTGGATTCTCAGATACAGGCTATATTCTGGTCTGTTCCATCTCTGGGAAAGACAAGCTGGTGAAGACAATCTCGTGACCTGTGCCCACCTGGGAGACCCACCAGGACCTCCCAGACCTCTGACCCTGGCAGAGCCACTTGGCATTTGATGTAGGGGGGTCAAGATCTAACAGGCATCAAACAGGCATTTGATGTAGGGGGTCAAGATCTAGTAGTCTCAGACCATTTAAGGGCACTTGCAAGGTTGATCTGCCAAGAGGCTAACAGGGGCACCAATTAAGGGGTTGCAAAATCCACTGGAAACGTATTTGTAAAATTGTGAAGTGAATAATTTATTATTGCAAATAACCACCATGCTAGCACTTTTAAAGCAAACTTTTATTTGAAGCATAATATATAAATAAAAGTGCACAGTTCTAAAGTGTATAGCTGGATGGATTTTCATAAAGTGCATATACCTGTATAACAGCTCCCTGTTGTCAAGAAATTGGGACTCTGACATTTGAGATGACACAACTAAGTGGGGACAAAATTCTTATGGACTTGTTCTCCTACCCAAAGCTTTGATTCAGCCTCTTATGAGACACCTACATAAATACACACATTATAGACATGATGCCTTAATAGATTGGGGTGGGAGCTCGTTTGAGAAGACCCTGTTTACTCAGGGCGGTCGAAAAACAAAAAAAGGACATACAATGACTAACAATTTCATTCAGATGCCTAAACTTGTATTAATAAACAGTAATCCCCAACATTTTTGGCACCAGGGACCAGTTTCATGGAAGACAATTTTTCCACGGAGAGGGCAGGGGCCGGGGGTGAAGGGGGGGTGTGGTACAGAGCTCAGATGGTGATGTGAGTGACGGAGGGTGGCTGCAAATACAGATGAAGCTTGGCTTGCTTGCCCACCACTCACCTTCTGCTGTGCAGCCCCCAGGTTCCTAAGTTTCATGGAAGGCAATTTTTCCATGGAAGTGGGGTGGGGGTGGCAGAGCTCTGCGGCCTGGTCCCTAACAGGCCATGGACTGGTACTGGTCTGTGGCCTGGGGATTGGAGGCTGCGGTTAATTGATACATTTTCAGACTGGATAAAGACAAACAGAAGGAACCTCTAAAATTACCAAAATCCTTCTAAAGGATCTCACTACCTTCATTAAGTTCCTGTGTGCTCAGATGGCTCTGCCAGGGTCAGAGGTCTGGGAGGTCCTGGTGGGTCTCCCAGGTGGGCACAGGTCACGAGATTGTCTTCACCAGCTTGTCTTTCCCAGAGATGGAACAGACCAGAATATAGCCTGTATCTGAGAATCCACCCTTTATAAGCTCTGTATTTTGCTTATGAGTAGGAAAATTGGTACTTTAAGATGGAGTCTGACATTTTCCTCATTTGCTGACAAATTAGTAATCTCTCTTTCCTTCTCCCCCAACCATTTGTCCTCATTCTTCTGATGTGGCCTTGGGGACAAGTGCCGAACTTTTGGTAGGTAATACAACCTCTTCTTGCTGCCTCCTAATGAGGTGACTACTATTTTGATATGTAACACCATTGATTCGTTTTAATTGTTTGGGAGGTTTGGAGACATATAGTGTCACCAGTAAGTGTGATGTTAGCTGTACATTTCTATAGATTCCCTTTATCAGATTGAGGAAATTTTCTTCTATTCCTAGTTTGTTGAAAGCTTTTTACTATGAAAGGGTGTTGGAATTTTTCAACTGCTTGTTCTCTGCCTATTGAAATGATCATACAGTTTTTGTTTTTTATTTTTTATATTTTAAGGATTCACCCATATTATTTTGTGTAGGAGTTGTTTATTTTTCTCACGGCTCATGGATGAAGAGTAGTCCATTTTATCAATATTCCACAATGTATGTAATTGTTCTTCTGTTCATAAATATTTTAGGTTTTCAGTATTTGCCTGCTTTTAATAGTGCTACTCTTTGCATTTTTGTATATGATTTTTGGTGCATATAAGTATATATTTCTGAAGATTGTTATAAATAGGGGTGAAATTACTGGTTTATAGAATGTGCATATGTTCAAATTCACTAAACATTACCAAAGGGTAAGTACGTATTTATACTTTCCATTGTTCTTCATTCCTTACTGCATTTACATGTTCCATATATGTGTTTCCTTTTGCCTGAAGAATTCCATATATGATTTTTTCTTTATCAAATAATTCCTTCAGTTTCTGTTTGATCTGGAAACATCTTTAATTCACCTTCATTTTAAAAGTTATCTTTGCTGGGTATAGAAGTATAGATAGATTTTTTCTTTCAGCATTTTAAAGTTGCGGTTATATTTTATTATGGTTTTCATCCTTTCTGCTCAGAAGTGGAATGTCATTCTAATGTTGCTCTTTTAAATATGTCTTTTTGATATGAATTATTATAAGATGTTTTTATTTGTGTTTGGTTTTTAGCTGTTTTATGCTGAAAAACCACTGCCTAGGTATGTTTTTCATTACATTTTATCTTGTTTGGTGTTTCTTGCACTTCTTGAATTTATGGCTTGTATCTTTTCTTAATTTCAAAAAATTCTCACTTATCATCTCTTAGTAAATTGTTTGGGATTTTCTTTATATCACATTGGCTTCTGTGAATAAAGACAGGGTTATTTGTTCCATTCCAATATGGAAATAAAATCTGCTTCTTATTTCCTATTGTTACACAATTGTCCTTTATCCTGTTAATAACCTCTAGTAAAATATTAAATAGAAGTGGTGAGAATGTATACCTTTGTTCTGTTCCTTGTTATAGGGCAAAATCACTAGTCTTTCACCATTAAATGTGATGTTAGCTGTAGGTTTCCATAGACCCACTTTATCAGATTGAGGAAGTTTCCTTCTATTAGTAGTTTGTTGAAAGCTTTTTATTATGAAAAGGTGTTAGATTCTTAAAAATGCTTTTTCTGTGTCTATTGAAATGATTATATAGTTTTTGTATCTTATTCTATTACTATGGTGTAATATGTTAATTAAATTTTGAATATTCAATCAATTTTGCATTCCTAGAATAAATCCCATTTGATTGTGGTATATAATAGATTTTATAGTTGACTAGATTCAGTTTTGCTAGAATTTTGCCATATATATTCATAAAGGCTATTGGTCTATAGTTTTGTTGTTATGTTTTTGTCTGTTTTGGTCTCAGAGAAATATTCTGGCCTTATACAATGAGTTGAAAATTGTTTCTTCCTCTTTTATATTATGAAAGTGTTTGTGAAAGATTGGTATTACTTTTTCTTTAAATGTTTGGTAGAATTTACCAGGGAAGTTATTAGGGCCTGGGATTTTTTTTCTGGGAATTTTTCAAATTACTAATTGAATCTCTCTACTTGTTACAGGTCTTCTCAGATTTTCTACTTATTTTTCAGTTAGTTATGGTACTTTATGTCTTTCTAGGAATTCATCCATTTCATCTATTTAATTTGTCATTGTATGGTTGTTCATAACATTCCATATATCTTTTTTGTTCTGAAGGTCTATAGTAATGTGTCTCTTTCATTCCTGATTTTAATAATTTGAATCTTTTCTCTTTTTATCTTGGTCAAACTTGATAAAGATAATTACTTTCTACTTCATCTTAGCTAAAAGACCAAGAGTGATGAAAGATAATTAATCTTTAAATATGATTTCTGCTCCATGTTCTCTTTTATTTCTCAGGGGCTCAACTTACATATATGTCGGCACATTCACTATAACTTATGTGTTTCACATAGTATTCTGCATTTTCTATATATTTTTTCTCTTTATGTTTCAGTTTCAAAATTATTTACTGATCTGTGTTCTAGTTCACTAATTCTTTTTCCATCTGTGGCCATTCTACAGGGTAACCTCATTTATTGTATTGCTAGTATCATTATTTTTAAGTTTTAGAATTTCTATTTTATTTTCTTCTTATAGATTTCAATTTTCTGGTTAAAGTTGAAATTTGACATGTATTTTCTTAAAGATTTTAATCACACTTATTTGAAAGTCCATATCTGAATTATCTGTCAGTCTATTTTCAGTCTATTTATTTCTTGATCTTACTTGGGAGAACCAATAATTTTTTTTTAATTTTAAAAGGCTTTGAGATTTGATCATTTTTATTAAAAAGAAAAGTTAACGTAGAAAGTAGTAAAAAAATGAAATATCTCATTTTGAGTACAAGCTGACCCAAGGTGGTCACACTGATTACTTCAGTCCTTCTGGTCACACAGGGTTATCTTCATAAACAACAGAGGGTGACACAGCTTCTCGATCAGCATAGCAGAAGCACCTCCTCCTCCATTGCAAATACTGGCAAGACTGTGTACTATTTGCTTCAAGGCATGAATCAAATGAACCAAAATCTTGGCTCCAGACATCCTAGGATTAAGAAAGGATTTTGGTTTTTTAATGAAGTACAGAATTATGATTAATCAAAAATGCTTCTATTCCAAATTAACTTCTTGAAAACCTAATTAGCCACTACTTATAGCTGAATGAACTACTTTTCTTTTTCTTCTTCTACTTCTTCTTTTTTTTTAATGTTGGGAAAAATGTTTATTTATTTGTATATTTATTTTTATATCAAAATGTTAGAGGGTGCAAATTTGTTTTTTGCATGTTTAGATTTTATAAGGCTTAAGTCAGGGCTGTAAGTATGCCTAGCACCTGGATAATGTCCAATGTACGTGTTAGATAGGTTTTTACCCCTCCTCTCCTTCCTCTTCTTTTTCTCTCCCTTCCTTCCTCCCCTCTCCACTTTGTGATTTCCAGTGATTTTTACTTCTCTCTATGCCAATGTGGGACAGTTAATTAGTTCCAAATTATTAGAGAGTACATGTGGTGTTTGTTTTTCCATTCATGAGATACACCACTTAGGATGGTCCCCAGTTCCACCCAAATTGCTGCAAAAGACATTAATTCATTTCTTTTTATGGCTGAGTAGTAGTCCATGGTATACACATATATACCTCATTTTGTTAATCCACTCATAAATTAATGGACACTTAGGTTGATTCCACATCTTTACAATTGTGAATTGTGCTATAATAAACATTTGAATACTGGTGTCTTTTTTTTTTTTTTTTGAGAAACAGTCTCACTCTGTTGCCTGGGTTAGAGTGCCATGGTGTCAGCCTAGCTCACGCAACCTCAAACTCCTGGGCTCAAGCAATCCTACTGCCTCTCAGCCTCTCAGGTAGTTGGGACTACAGGCATGCACCACCATGCCTGGTTAATTTTTTCTATATATTTTTAGTTGGCCAATTAATTTCTTTCTATTTTTTCTAATTTCTTTCTATTTTACAACCTCATTCTTGCTCAGGCTGGCCTCGAACTCCTGACCTTGAGCGATCCTCCTGCCTCGGCCTCTGAGTGCTAGGATTACAGCCATGAGCCACTGCATCTGGCCATCAGGTGTCTTTTTGATAAAGTGACTTTTTTCCCTTTGGGTAGATACTCAGTAGTGGGATTGCTGGATCAAACGGTAGGTCTACTTTTAGTTCTTTGAGAAATTTCCATACTGCTTTCCATAGAGGCTGTACTAATTTACAGCCCCACCAACAGTGTATAAGTGTTCCTTTCTCTCTGCATCCATGCCAGAATCTATTGTTCTTGGACTTTTTAATAGCCATTCTGACAGGGGTAAGGTGATATCACATTGTAGTTTTAATATGGATGATATTCTGTTATTCCTCATGAGAAGATTTACTCTGTCCTTGACAGGCAGTCAGAGTAAGGATAGACCACCTAAATCCAGGAATGTGCTCTCTTGATATTGAGTCATCAAACATAGCATAGTTATGAATCAGAACCCCTTTTTAAAGACAGGAGATTTTTAATTTTAAAATACAATCTAGGAAATGAATCTTTGAAGATTTTACTTTAATATCTGTGGCTATACAAAAGTCAACACAATGCTTGATTAGGAAAGATCAATAGAAAAAGTTGTGCTCATTTTAAGCCATGGGGTGTTTAATGCTGGAGTACAGCAAAGTGTCTCGCTCATTGTCCTTCAGAAAGGTGGTCCTTATCAGGCAGCTTCTCATAGAGTAGGTGCTGTATAATGCTTGGTCATCAAAGTGAATACCAGAGGTGATTGCTTTGAGGATAACAATGTCTAATTTCCAGGATTGTTGTAAGGACTCATTGTGGGACCAAACACTCACCAAATACCCTATACGAATTCACTTTTATTGTATATTTATGAGTTTTTGCTAATCAGTTTTAAAAATTATAGGTTAACATACTCTTCCCTCCTTTCTCTCCTCCCCTCCATCACACATCCATTGTTGCCTATTTCTTAGTTACTCTGGGCTCCAGATCTCACTTTGGCCAACTTCTCTACACAATTCATTCTAATAACTAATTATTCAACATTATAGCTGGCCTATACTATATAATACATACATTTCTCAGGTTACCATAAATCTCTTATATGTACTTATGTAAACCTCTTGTCTGAATGTTACTTGAGAAGAGACTACAGGAAAGTTATTATTAAGTAAAGTCAAAGTCAGTCTAAACAAATTCCAAATCACTGTTGATTTCCCAGAAGTTTTGTATCAGTAACATGAGCTTTGAAATTGTGGGCTGATTAACCTAAGGCGTTAAACACGGAGACAAAGAAATGTTAAATATGGCTTCAAGGTCTCTTATATTATAATAATAATAATTGAAAATTGGATCATGAGAGGAAATTTTATCTTCCACAAGCTGCTTTTTTAGAATAAACAAAACTAATTTTCCTCTAATTCTATTGCAAATAACATGAAGAGAAGCTCACGGAGTTCAATTAAATGCCATCATATTTTTATTTTTTAATTTATAAGACTCAAGATTGTTTATTGGAACAGCTTCAAACAGAGAGGCCTTTAAAATCTCTCAAATAAGCTAAAATCTTGGTTTTCTCCTGTCCAACAGAGTTATTTTCAGGGTTCAGCAATGCTAATGTTTTTAGATGGAAACAATCTCATTGGAATATGAATTCCTAAATTTTCCTTACGAGAAAGCACTTTACTAAGCTGGTGGAGAATGCTGACATTTGAAATGCACATGCATAGCTAGTCAATGATATGTTTAGACTGGATTAATTTAAGGGAAGAGAAATTCTAAAGGTTGTGCATTAGCCAATGAAGTTGAGAAAGTGAGCTGGCAAGATCTAAGCATGCAGCTTTCTGATATTCAGGAAAGTATTTGTTAGTGCTGTGTCATAATTAAAGAAATGTATCCTCAACAAAATGGCTGCGAATGCAAATGTTTTTCTTTCCCTTTAAGGAACTGCTGAGGCCTCTTCTTTGGATCATCACAAACTTGAGAAAGCTGTACATTTTCAGTAAATAATGCTTGCATTTCTTCTTCTTTCCAGGAAGAAATAGCCTCTTAAATACAATTCTTTCTTCCAAGGAAAGATTTTGTTTGTGAGGATCCATTTGAAAATTGAATAGAAATCAGTATTTTGGTCTCTTTATACTAATTAGTCAAGTAGAAAAATAATAGTGTAAACACAGTTAAGCTTCTTATTTTCACAGGACCAATTAACAAACTGAATATATTTTGTTAGACACTTTGATGAAAAAAGATAAATAGTTTTCTTATTCACTCAAGGTTTATGACTAAAGAGCTTAAAACCTAAGGAGAAACCCATTTGGCTTATTTTATTGAAAACTTAGAGATCTTTCTCTTGCAAATGAGTCATTCACATCTTTTCAATTCATAGGTTGAGAAACAGTTCAACACATACTTTCCTATTTCAGGGAGATCTTATTCTTCAGTTACTTCTAAAAGGAAGCTATCTGGGCCCACCATGACTCCAACACCAGAGAAAGAATGTTTACTAGGAGCTAAGAGGTCGCTTTGAAAAGTTGGATGGCACCATTTGAGATCAAAGACTTGTGTTTCCTACAAATGTCTTGGGAATTCAGTGTGGGAAAAGATTCTGTCTCTGGGGAAGTAAAAGCTCAGAAAGCTAGACTTAAAATAATAAAATGCTATTGGTACCCCACTAGACACCAAAACATACTCTAGTCATTAAAATGTTACCAGAATCAATAAACAAATTGATGGAACAGAATAGAAAATACAGAAGTAGACATTAGAATATAGAAGAATTAGTGTATTAACCATAAAAGTGGTCTCACAAGTCAGTAGTAAAAAGGATTATTGGATTACAATTTAAAAAAATTGTGCTGTGATGATTGGATAATATTTGGAAAATATAAAGTTAAAATCTTACCTCATTTTGTATGCCAAAGTAAACTCCAGATGGATTAAAGGGTTAAATATAAAATATAAAGCATGTTTTAATAGAAAAATATGAGTAATATTCATCTAATTTAGATTAGAAGTCATTCTAAAAATAAAAGCCATGAAGAAGTGCCAAATATTTAAACTACATTACCATTCTAATGTACGATGTTTAATCACATAAAATTTTAGCTACGCAAGTATGTAAAATATCATCAAAATTAAAAGACAAATGTGGGAGAAGGGTTAATATTCTTTTTAAAAGGAGAGCTATTAAAATTATTAAGAAAAAAGGCTCTAATAAAACTATGCTCAAATTACTTAAAAATAAGAAATATAAATGGGCCATAATGGATACTAAAAAAGTTTAAATTTGTTAGTAAATGAAAATGCAGTAAAAATGAGATTCGTATCTCCCATGCTGTATGAAAAATGATGCTAGGATTGCTAGCAAGGTTAAGTGCAGAGAAAATAGTTTCATCCCACATGGTGGTAGAAGTGAGAAGTGTCAATTGTTATTAACTCCTAGAAAATAACAGTAATGTTTGATTTCTGATGAGGAACATTTTATTACTGTAATCATTCTAGGAATCCATCCTCTTTTTTTTTTTTTTTTTTAAGACAGAGTCTCACTCTCTTGCCTAGGCTGGCCTTGAACTCCTAGGTTCAAGCAATCCTGGTTTAGGAATCCATTCTTAAGAAATTATCAAAGTTGGAGTCAAATGCTGCCACGCATGGAGGTGCACGTCTATAGTCCCAGCTACTCATGAGGCTGAGGCAGGAGAATTGCTTGAGCCCAGGAGTTTGAGGCTGCTGTGAGCTATGATGAGGCCACTGCACTTTAAACCTGGCAACAGAACAAGACCCTGTGTCTAAAAAAAAAAAAAAAAAGAAGAAAGAAAGAATGCTGCTAGATAAAGAGATTTTTTTTGTGTGTAGCATTATTTGTAATGGCAAATAAGCTTTTTTTTTTTTTAAAAAAAAAACCTCCCCATAAATGTCCAACAAAAATAAAATTATCTAATGAAATGAATGGAATATTATATAATTATTATGTTTTCAGGAAATGCTTAAAGATATGGAAAAATACATATGGTCTGAGTGAGACAAGGTAGGATAAAAAGTTTATATGGAGTATATTATAAATTTTGTGAAAATTTTTGTGTGTGTGTGCACATGTCTGTATAGAAAAAAACTTGTAAATATAATAAAGTGTCAAAAATACTTTATTCTGAATGGCAGGATTAAAGATTTTAATTTTTGTTTTCTATAATTCATTATATTTACACTTTCTACATGAAGTTTTATTTAGTTTTTTAACTAGAAAAAATATTACCATTTTAAATTTAACATTTAGTACTTCAGTAATGAAATCGGCTTACTTGGAATTTTTAAACTTTCAATGTCCCATAATGACCTATGTAAAACTGACTAATGTCTTGATTAATATCTCTGACTCAAACACTTAATACATTCCTTACAAGTTTTAGCAAGCAGGTAACATCCTTGTTCTTCTCCCTCCACGTCTGTCTCCTCACCTTTAACGCGGCAAGAATAATGGAACAATGGATTTCTTCAAGTTAAATGGAGCAACACACACACACAAAACAATTCCGACATTCTCCACAGGATGGTGTCACCTTTTTACGCTTGGCAAGATGTTGGTGGTTAGCAAATAGAGAAGTTGGCCCCAAGCTGACAAGCAATTATTTCCTCTGGTAAAGGCAACATTTATCCTCTCCAAAGGGAACACTGGTAAGTGGTGTGATTAGGAAACTAGAGCCATGAATGTTCTCTTTCTCCCCTTCACCTCTGTGGTCCTTTTACCTTCCCCTTCACTGCCAAATCTCTTGATCAGTTGGTCTGCACCCATGTCCTGATTTCCTCAGTGCCTCCCTGCCACTCCACCCCAGCAGTGTGACTTCTGTCCTTCCCATTCCAGTAAAAGTGCACTCTCCTTTGACAAAGTGCACGATGACCAGATCCAAATGACCTTGCCTCAGTTTTCTGTCTCCTTGAACCCTCCAAAACATGTAAGAACAATCACCAGTACGCTTTATTTCAAAACAATCTTTTCCTTTGCCCCTGGACACTGTATCACCCTTGTTAACCATGGCAGAGCTTCAAAATTTCATTGGCTCTGTGTACTTTTGTCTTTGTAGTATTGGGAATAGGGAGGGCAAAATTACCTTCTCCTATTTTAGCCATTACTTCCACAAAGATTGTTTATTTATTAATTTCTTCTACAAATGGTATGTCTCGTGTGCTGTGTGCTTAGCTGGGAACTAGATATATATACAAACACACATATATATATGACAGATATATATATATATATATATATATATATATATATATATATATGAAGGATATATGTACATATGTATATAAATATATAGATGATGATGATGGTAATGATAACGATGATGAAGGATACCAACCTTCAAAGTGCCTTAGATAAACTAATTTCATTTCCCCAATAATACCATGAGGTAGATACTATTATTTTCCATATTTTGTCAGTGAGGAAATTAAGGCACAAAGTTTAAATAATTTGCCCAGATCATGGAGATAGTAAGAGGCAGAGACAGCATTCAAACCCAGGAATCTGCTCTTAACAATCTATTATAATACCATCCAAGCTCTTAAATAAATTCATACTGTAGTCAAGGGAGACAGACCACTAAGAAAAACTGCAACATAGTATGGTGATCATCATTGTGAGACATAGGAAAGTTACTGGAAGCATAAAGGAAGGACACCTAAGCTATTCTGGGATTACAGGGGAGGGCTCCTGAAGTTGAGTTTGCAACATGAAGATGGGGAAAAGGCAGAGATGAACATATCAAGCAGGGAGAACTCCAGATTCAAAGAAGGCATATGATGTGAGAAGCATTTAATTTTGAGGAATTGCATTTCATTTGATTTTTCTTTATGCAGTGGATTCTCCAGAGTGACAGGATATGAAATGAGAGGGCTTGGCAGGAGCCAGATTGTATAAAACATGAAAATCATGCTTAAAATGTTGACAGTTTTTCTGAAAGTGATGAGATGCCACTGATGGGTTTTAAACTGGGTAAAGACATGACCAGGCTTTCATTTTATAAAAGCCACTCTGGGAGCAACACAGAGGACAGAACAAGCGGGCTGCAGGTAGGGTGAGTGGGTGGTCCAAGGAAGAGATCCCATTTCTCTTCCGAGGGATCTGCATTTGGAATGGAGGGGGAGGGGCCTGGCATGACCTTTCCCATTGAAGTGGTATTTGATTATCCATGGGGAAAGACTAACGAGAGGAATAGGAGTTAAGGATGACTTCCATGCTGCAGACGGGGGTGGAAAGTGATCCCAATTCCTAAAATGAGGGATTGGGTAGGGGAAGCAGGTTTGTGGAGGAAGATGAAAAATTCAGTTTCTGAAATGTAGAGCCACAGTAGGTGACTGAGGGGAAGATTAAAAGGCAGGAGGAGAGGTCAGGTAATATAGATTTGGGAGTCCTGGGTGTGTAAAGAATGGTAAATGAGATCATCTTGAAGGAGCAAGAAGAGAAGTCAGAACACATGGATATTTAAGGGATGAATGTAGGGAGAGAAAGCAGCAAAGGAGTCAGAGAGAGCTGCCAGAGAAGTTTTTGTGCAGTTTTGTTAAGTCCCTCCAAATTCATAAAGAGCTGACCAGTCTTCTGTTTACTTAAAAGACGTCTAAATTCCATAAAGTCCTGGTGGAGAAGTGTGTTAGAAAAGAAGAGCTAGGGGTGATGAGTTTGGCTTTCTTGCTTTCTTTTGTTTTCTAGATGGCAAAGAAAAGGCCATTCTCAATGGATGAACGAAAGGGTCCACAATGTGACTTGCACTGGTTTTGCTGGGTTGACCATCAGTGAGAGAAGAACTGAAAACATAAAAATAAATAATGAACTTTCCTGCAATGATATGACAACTTGGGACAGTAATCTGGCTACTTTTTCTTCTTAGATTTCAGGTTTCCAAAATATATTTTCTTTGATCACTTTTCAATTTAGATTTTGTTGTTGGAATCATAGAATCACATGATATGGCTACTTCCACCCACTTCTACCCAAGAGAAATGAAAATAAATATATATCTATATAAAGGTTCAGAAAAATGAATGTTAACAGCAGTGTTATTCCCAATAGCCAAAAACTGGAAACAATCCAAAAGTCCATCAACTAGTGAATGAATAAGCAAAATGTGACATGGCCATGCGATGGAATACTTTTCAGTAATAAATATGAGCAAACTGTTTGATATATGCTGCAGCATGGATGAATCTCAAAAAATTATGTTAAGAGAAATAAGCCAGACAAAAAGAGTATGTATTGTGTGATTTGATTTACATAAAATTTTTAGAAAAAACAAATTTATAAAGACAGAAATCAAAGCAATAGTTGTCTTGGCCTAGAGATGGAAGCAAGAATGCATTGCAAATGGGCTGAGAAAACTTTTTGGCATGATGAAAATGTTCTAAAATTCTGTAAATTTACTAAAAAATAATCAATTACATGTGTACTTACAGTGAGCGAATTTTATGATATGTAAATTATACCACAATTTTTATATACCATAAAAATTATAGAATCTTCTTATTTTATGGCTGAAAGAGATCATCTGTCCAACTCTTCTTTTGTGTAAGATTCTTTTGGTTTTTTTCCCCCATCCTATTTCGAGTTATTCTTCTTACTTCATTGATAAGCTTCTACACATGATGACCTTTATTTAACCTGGCTAGGAGACAGAATATATCACAGACACAGAAAAGTTGAAACCTTGTAGTTATCTTTCCAAATGACTAAATAGATTCGGTTGAATTTCATCTCCAGTACTATATACAGGATACTTAAAATCACCAAAATCAATTTTTGAAGGTTGAGACAAAATTTACTTGGGAGAAAGTTTATGCTTCCTGTTGATTTTCTTACTTCCTTCCCTTGTGTAAATGTAAACATTGTTGAGTAATTAGTAAACTTTAAAAATTCTTACCCTTTGATTTTGTTTCTGTATGATTTCTCTTTCTAGAAAATAAAATCTCTTTCATTCTTGAAATGTAACATATTTCTTGTGAATTCTACAAATTTTCAAAAGGAAGGCCCTTAAAAACCATATATATTGTCCCATATGCTTATTTACATAGGAGTCGCATAGCTTATTAATGATAGAGAAAGGTTCAGGGTCCAGGTGTTAGTTTAAAATTCCTAAGTAGTTTATCGTATTCTTCAAAGATTTCATTCTGGTTACCTACTACTTGCTTGTGAACTCTTCTGTCAGAGTCAGACTTGTTTATCCAATTCCAACAAGAAATGTTTATTTGGATTATCCATGGACACCTCTCCTTCTACAGGTCAAAAATTGAAGTCATTATAAATTTTGTCCTGTGATGTTGGGTGTTTTTTCTGGCTGTATAGCTTCCATTTCTGGTTTTCCTGCTGTCTTAAAGATCCTACAAGCTAGAGTCTTTTAATAACTTCCTTAGAAGTTTTTTTCTTAGTAGATTTATGCTATGATTTGTGTGTGTCCCCTCTGAAACTCATGTTGAAATGTGATTTCTAATATGGCAGTATTAGGAGGTGGGACCTAGTGGGCAGTGTTGAAATCAAGGGGGTTCCATCCTCAGGGGAGGCTTGATGTCATACTTATGATAGTGAGTTCTCACTCTGAAGACTCAGTCAGTTCTGGTGACAGTGGGTTGTTATAAAGCACGGATACCTCTGGTGTTTTACCCTTTTCATGTGGTCCCTTCCCCTTTGACCTTCTTCCATGTTATGACGTAGCGCAAAAGCCATCACCAGAAGCCAGTACCATGCCCTTGAACTTCCCAGCCTGCAGAACTGTGAGCTAAATAAACCTCTTTTCTTTATAAGTTACCCAGTGTCTGTTATATCAACACAAAAGGGACCAAGGCAGTTTCTGTAACTGGCGGTAACCCTAACTGATAGAGTTGTAGAAAACCTTCATCAAATGAAAGCTTACCTAGAATACAGAATGTGTAAAACCGATATGAATTTTTTTAAATGAGGAAATCCAAGGGCAGACAAGCTGATTAACTTGTTTGTGGACTTGCAGCCAGTTGGTATGAGTTTTAAGATGACTTGGAGGGGAGGAGGTACAGTGGTCTGGAGTAATGGAAGCTGCCCAGATCCACTGGGCCTTATCACTTTGGCTGTGACTGAGGCAGCTCTTGCCATATGGAAGTGGAAGAAAGAGATTAATTTTGCTTACATTTTGAGTTTTCCCAAGGAGGACCCAGTAGCCTGTTATGTAGATGTTACTGGGGTACTCTGTCGGCTGTTGGCTTCACATGTAGAACCATTCTTTTGTGGAAGGCATAGTGGGGTGGAGCTGGGGAGGCATGGTCGGGGGCTGATGTTGTTTTGTGTAGTCAGCCTTCCCAACTAGGTCATACAAATAGAAAACACACTCTCATTCTCCTAAAGATGGGGAAAGGCTCCAGGCTCCAGAATTTAATGAGACAATTTAGGTGCCGGGCCAATCTCAGTTTTTGGAAGGGGGTACATAGGGATTATGCCTTCTACACAACAGATTACTTATAGTGTGTAACTGTTTGCATTCTACAGCACAGAGCAAGGGGATCTCTTTTTGCCAAATTGTCCAGAAGGGTTCACCCACAGTCATGACAGGTGTTTTTATTTCACTTGCAGAATTCTTTGAAAAGCCCTTGGCATGAATAAGTTTTTGGCATGAAAGTTTAACCTGAATGGAGTTCCAAGTTGCAGAAAGCCTTCTCTTTGGCTAATGAAGTTACTCCACCTCTTTTATTACCAAACTCTCTCTGTTTCCAGGAATTTCTTGAGAGGTCTCAAACTGGCTCACACGGACATCTCACACTGAAAGCTTGATTCTGTACCTTGGAAGATTAATTTAAAGGCCAATATATATCCTCTCTTCCTACTTCCACATTAAATCTGTGCCTTCATCTCAGATTTTGGGTCCTCCCTGCCCTTGATCAACTTGTAGTCACATTTCTGTAGCATACCGACATTAATAAGATTTGCTTATCATGTGAGCTTTGGTGAGTTCATTTTGAAGTGTTTTGTACAAATCTCTTGCTCATCCTTTTGGCCACTGTTCCTTTCCTGATCAATTACTCTCTTTTGTTTCCAGCTTCCTTCTTTTCTTTTTCTCTGCATCATTGCCACACCTCAGGGTCATTAGAAGGAGTTGTACACCTTGTTCTCTTTTTCCATTATGATTTTTCACAGTTCCACTAAATACAAGCACAAATGCAAGACAAGATCCTTCATAGACATGTTCTTGGCCATGAGCAGCACAATGCTTTCAAGCTGATTTACATCTGTTGGCAACTCACTGCTTGATCATGAAATGTCTCAGGCTGGAGGGTACTTTCTGTGGGCCATCCCCTGCCTCAAGGCAGACTTTCACCTAGCCCATCCCACACACATTCTTTGCCAATGGGAATTTTATAACCTCCGCTGGGGTCTAAAGATGATGTCTCTTAGGAGATTGTACCTCTGTTTAAACATGCATACAGATGACATGAACTGATAAGGTGTTAGCTCCTTTTGTCTCTTTGTTTCAGAGGATAATTTAACACTGAGATAGACTGTGAATCTGGATTCAGCTCCAGGTCAAATTGCAGATGTTGGATTGCTAAAATCTCCTCAGGCGAGCTTTGAGCAAACTCTGTTCTGAACCTTCATATCAAGATGACCTTAGAACTGGCCAGTCTACAGAGGTTTTTATGCTGGGTATGCAAAGACTGTGATTTAACTTGTGGAACTTGGCCTCAGTGAATATCCTTAAAGATAGAATAAAATTTGAGTAATTTCTTGGGTGGAAAAATATTTTCCTTTCCTCAGTCACTTTGGTATTAGATTGTCATGAAAATCCCCCCCCCCCCCATATTCAGTGAAAGGAGAACAACTAGCCAATATTCTCCTTTTAACCCTTTGCACTTGCTTGCTTTTTTCTCGATTCCTTTATTCTACTTGGGATTTAATTTTTTAAATACCCCAGATTTACAAAGCACGGCAGTAGAATAAAAAGCTAGAGTTTCTTTTCATACGAATTTATTTATTTGGATTTTTTAATATTTCAAATTATTGATACATTCAAAGAGTAACTTTAATCTCTATAATTTTTCATGGTGTGATATTTGAAACATTCACCCACATGAAGACCTGGTTTATATTCACATGTTTCACAAATATAAATCGTCTCTCTTCTTCCTCCTTTGATTTTTCTGTTAGAACAAACAACACAATCTTTATGTTTTTTGTTAGGGTGAGGTGTGATTATATGGTGCTTTCCATCTAAACGTTGCTCTAAGTTAGTGGATAATAATCTACCCCTGGAAGTTAGTGTACCATCTCTGCATTTACATTATACTTGTCCTTTCATGCTAATGAAAACAAGAAAAGATACTGGAAAAATAGACAAAAATCCCCCTTTCCCCTGCGGTGAAACTACGCGTCGAGTGTGGCTTGACATACGAGCTGCTACCCAATGCTAACCGTGTGGAGTCACACCTGACATTCGAGTGCAAAGGGTTAATAGCTATCAATATGCATAGTTGATGGAACAAACTGTGACTATAACTGACATGTATCTGTTGTTGTTCAGGAGCTGAAAAGCCATTGCTTGCGGGGCCAAATCTAGGAAAATTCTGAGGTGACAAAATATGTATTTTTATTTTTTGAATCTCCTAATCTGGGCCCTTTCCTAATCTTCATTAATGTTCTCTAATACTAATTTCCATACCTTATGTGTACCCAGCACTCTTACATGTCCTCCCTACTGTCCCTTTTAAAAGCTTGCAGTCAAGAAGAGATAAAAACTCATTCACACTATTCAGTGCTACCAGGATTATTCACACCAAGAATGGCCAAATACAATCAATTATGAAACTGTTTGTGGAATTTCGATTCACAGTATGAGAGACACAGTTCTGTGCAGTGGATTCCACTCCATGGAAATTATACCACAGAGAAACTTGGGTCAGAACTTTTGACCTGAAACTAACCTAAGTATTTTGAATAGTTCCTATTAGATGACAAGACAAAACATTTGGTGTAAAGGTTGTTCTGGAAAAATTAAGACACAAGATCATTACACACTGGTGAGATCACCCATCATATCTTCATAAATTCTTCTTTTACTGTATTAATTCAAAGTCTAAATCCAGACTACCATGACCTTCTCATTTTTTTTATTAGCTGTTAGTTAATAGCAGATCTAAGCTATTAATATCAACTCTGGAAATTGGTCAAACATAAGTTATGTTGATGCAAAAACTAACACATTATTAAAATTCTTAGAAGTCACTTTTACTTCAGTAATACTCATAATATAGGCCTTGTGTAAGTGGATTTCAGGATATGATTACTGAATTTATTTGAAAATCATTTCCAACAAATACAAAACCACCAGTTCTCCATAATTTTTAAACTGAGGCTGCCTTCCGACACGGAGGAGTAAAGTCAGCATTCACTTCTAGCCTGGAACAAATTGCAGCTTTGCTCAAGTGTTTACATAAGTTACCATTTACAAGACTATTCTAGAGGAAACATGATAAAATAAGCCTGTTTGAAATGCAGGCCTTTCAAAATTCTACATTTAAAGCAATGATCTTTGATCTTAGTTTAAATAATTGGTATTTTTTTTATTACCTTCTGTTCCTCACTAACATTTAACCCCACTTTTGTTATAATTATAGAATACCTTTTTCTTCTCAAGGAGAAAAATCTGTATTCATGTGAAGGAAAGGTATATAAATGCTATGTTTTAAAAGACTACTTTAGTATATTATCATTGAAGGTAAGGAAGAAAAATCTTTAATGCCTTTCACAATGGTTGGCCCAGGATAGATACTCAGAAAATATATGTTTAATGAACAGAGGAAAAGACAAATGAATGACCAATCTGAATGACAGACTCAGATATTTTGCTTTAAAAAGGAGCACAAGCTTATGATTTAAAATGACATTTACTTAACAGTCCTTCAGGGAATATCTTTCAACTTTTTCTAAAATGGTTTTAAAAGATAATGTAGTCAAATAATATAGTTAATAGTGTAGTTAACTAATGTAGTCATTACATTATTTTTTAAATATTTTTAAAATTATTTTAAATATTTTATTTAATATGTTATTTTATTTAATATATTATTTAATATATTTATTCAATATATTATTAAATATTTTAAAATATTTTTTAAATTAAATTATTTTTTAAATAATATAATGACTACATTAGTGAACTACATTATTCAAAAAATAATGTGATCAAAAAACAGTCCAAATGTAATTCTTGGAGACAACCTACTGTAGAATTGCAAAGAAACGCCAAAGACCAATATTGCCAATGTCTGGATTAACAACAAAACAACTCTTAGCCTAGCCTCGTCTTGTTTTGCCATTTCAAATCTCACCTATCTGAAATAATAGAAGATATCTACCTCAATTACTAGTCTCAGATATAGATCTGGGGGATGAATAGCTAGAAAACTAGACAAGTGACTCTTCTACTCATGCTTTTGGAAGAGGCCAAAATAGTCCTCTTCTACTTACATTTTTTCTCTGTATTCAAAAACATACAAACTTATTAGGATGACAAATATCTCTAGAAGACGTCAACTCTCCAGAAGACAGCCAGAAAACCTGTTGGTCAATCAAAACTAAATTTATTAGACCTAATCCAATAAAGCAGAATGCTATCTCGATCATCAGAAATGTGTTAGAAGAGGGAGGTCACTAGAGGATATTTATAAGGGGTTAGCGTCCAGGCTTGAGTGGCTTAAGGCTGGTACTTCAAAGTGGGGGACATGCTAGGATTGAGCAAAGTTCACAACATAATAGTTTAGAATTGACAGACACAATGGAGTGAGGATCTTGAATGGGTCTTAACAAGTAAAATGTTTCCTAAGCAAGCTGTTTGCCTAGATGATTTTCTTTTAATAAACTGGTTTGCAGGAATTTAACAAAGCAATCAAGTGAACATCCTTTTCTTCCTTTAAGAATGTCCTAGAATGGCCGGGCGCGGTGGGTCACGCCTGTAATCCTAGCTCTCTGGGAGGCCGAGGCGGGCGGATTGCTCGAGGTCAGGAGTTCGAAACCAGCCTGAGCAAGAGCGAGACCCCGACTCTACTATAAAAATATAGAAAGAAACTAATTGGCCAACTAATATATATAGAAAAAATTAGCCGGGCATGGTGGCACATGCCTGTAGTCCCAGCTACTTGGGAGGCTGAGGCAGCAGGATTGCTTGAGCCCAGGTGTTTGAGGTTGCTGTGAGCTAGGCTGACACCACGGCACTCACTCTAGCCTACGCAACAAAGCGAGACTCTGTCTCAAAAAAAAAAAAGAATGTCCTAGAATGAATAGTTAAGTCATGTTAACACAGGTGACCTGCCTTCTCCATTCTGATGTGAAGCTCTGTGGACACGAGGGCTCTCAACTTTCACAGGTTAGGCAGCAAGGACTGATTGGCGAGTGGTCATTGCATCCTGGGGCATTTAAAGCAGAGGTAGATGGGCAGAAATGGGAAGAGCTCTGGTTGCAGTGGAGGCTGTGGATTGTAAATATATACGATCTGTTGGGAAAATCAGACATCTTGGGGGTGGACTTTGAAGTTGATCTCACCTAAATTTAGCTGTACTACATGAAAGCCTGGAGGACACTGGGAATTGGATTAGGAATTGCGCGAGTTAACCCACAATAAGCCTCACGTGGAATTTCGACTGCATTCACATGGAATCCAACTGAAGAATGAGCAGGACCAATGATCTGCTATTTCCTTATTCTTTTGGAAATATCAGATGTTTATATGGATCTCCTTATTTGAAGATAAGTACATAAAACAACTTACATAGGGCCAATAGAAATACAATAGAACAGCGGGAAAAGACCCGTGAAAGAGCATATTTCTTAAAATGATTTACTTTGGAAGTCAGAGAAGAGTTTTATCTGCAATTTGGCATTCTTGGTAGGGTGCAGAATGACCTGACCACTACAAAAAATAGCAGAAAATTATAGGTATTAAAAAGCTGAAATAAGAGAAAAAGGGCATAAAATAAAGAGACAAGCAGATAAGCTACAGGGGATCAAGAAGAAAATAATTAAAATTAATAGTCTAATAACAAATTCTTTCTGCAGGTTGACCTTGTTGAAGAATAAACACTTTTGAGTTGTGTTCCAGGATTCGTGACTTTAGAAGCAATTTTTGTTTTAAATATGTCACAGCAGAGATGGGGAGCTGCTGTTTCAGTCACTGGAACTAACAGTTTTTATGGAAATGGTGGAAAAAAGGATATTGCTTTGGGAAGGAAAATTGAAGATTCAAAAATTATATTTCCTGGTTTGTGAATTACCACAATCACATAAAAAACTTTCTGATTCTTGACATTCATAAAAGCATTTATAAATTCAGATGGCTAAAAATAGGCTTTTATATTAAAATAATTTAATAGCAGTATAGTCCTTATTTCTTTACGTTGAACAGTGGGAAAGCATAACAAAATACTTTCATTTGTATCAGAGAATAGTGAGGAAATAGTCCTCAGTTTAAGTCACTGGGTCACAAGTATTCTGGATCCTCTAACTTCTCCCACCTGCAAAGAGAAGATATGTAGAACATAGTGCTGGAATGAAAAGTAAAAATGCCCTTATAAGTAGGTGAGTGGCATCACAATTTTTCTTTAATCAAAACTAATTCCCTGTTTGAAAGAAGACTCACATTTCTGTTTTTAGGTTTTTTTCTCTCTCAAAACGGGAACTCCATAGCCTTTAATTTAGATAAGTTTAAAAAGTTCTATAACCAGATTTCAGCTGATAAATTGGGTTAGAAAGAACTAGTTAACAAAGAGTTAAGTATAAACAATTTCATAAACCTGGTCACAAAATTTAAGATAAGGTAGTGAAATGAAATTGTTTTGCAGAATCTCCCTACTCCCATCCATAATGAAATGAAAGACAACAAAAAAAGTACAAACCAGCAACCCCCTCGCTCAAAAAAAGTCCACAGCAGCAATCAAAACCAGAAAGAAACAAAACCCAATGCTTCAAAGAATTACAGCTGAGGAGAGAATCCTGGTTCTGGAATGGTGAGCCTCCTAAACCCATCCATGTTCCAGGAGCCATATCGATGAGTCCACAAAATCCTGAGAATCCTCTCTTGTATTCCCCAATCTGGAGAAGAGCAATCTGAGTAGGTGACCTTATATTTTTCCTGACTCGGGGTCAGGGGAGGTCACCGTGTATGAAATGTGTGACCCAGAAGTGAAGATTTCAGAGCTAATAATGAATTGGGGGCCTGATCCCAAGTCTGAGAGCATAGCTCAGAGAATGAATACTTTGCCATGAGGAGTGAAGCTTCATACCAGACATCATCTAAACCTCAGAGCCCAGGTCCTTCAAATAAAGATTACTCACCATTTTGACTGAGGTGTCCCTCTACCTCTACTGCTCTGCTTTCCAACTACTGGGGAAGAGAATGAAAGACCCTATGTGAAACCAAAAGAAAAACTTCAATTAATATGTCATATTCTCTAACTGACATTGAAAAATATTAATATTTTTATTGTGTTGCAGATTTATCAAAGACAACAAAATATCCATCTTCTAGGAATTGAGAATTGTAAGACAAAAGAGCACATTGGGTAATTTTGGTTATTATTCAGGAGGCATCACAAAATATGTATATTCCTGGAAATAACAAGTGAAACAAAAGAAATAAATCTTGGTAATGCCATTTGCAATTTAAATGACAATAATAGGCACATGATTAAACACATTAACAACATTGTAAAACATTCAGAAATACTTTTTTCCAAAAATAACATGTTTTGTGACATCGTGTACTTTTTCATGAGTAAGGTTTTTACATTTTGATGTTAACAAAGCCCAGAGTAGTGTTTTGTAAACCAAGGGTCATATACAATTAAAGAGTCATGGGATTAACCTAGTGGATCAAAATGAGTAGTTATAAAAATTATAAAATAAAAATGGAACAGAATAAAAATATAATTGACCCTTGAACAACTCTAAGCGTTAGTAGGACCAATTCCCTAGAGCTGAAAATCATGTATAACTTTCGACTCCCCCAAAGCTTAACTACTTATATAGCCTACTGTTGACTGGAAGCCTCACGGATGACATAAACAGTTGATTAACACCATATTTTGTATGTTCTAAGTATTACATATTGTATTCTTACAATAAAGTAAGAGAAAAAATGTTATTAAGAAAATCATAAGAAAGTGAATGAAATACATTTACAGTAGTGTACTGAATTTATTGATAGTGTAAGTTTACATCATCTGTTTTCAAGATGAATCATCTGTCTGAAATGGTGGCAACTGTGGCTGTAGACCTCAATCTGTGGTACATATCAAGCAACTCAACTTTTTTTAATAATGTCGTGACTTTTCTCTGCTTCTTGGGAACACTTGCAGTATCACTGGTGCTGCTTAATATAGGTCCTATGTTATTCAAGTTTTACTCTATTGCACTAAACATGAAAAATACGGGAGAGCTATGAGAGATCATTTCTTACTGCAATACACAATTTACTAGAAAGATGAACTGCTTATGTGGAGTTGATTAGTGTCACATGGGTTTTTAAGCAGATACTTGCAACTCTTGAGCTCACTACAATTGCAACAAGAGGTAGCTACAAATTTATTACAGTAGTACAGTATGTACCACAGTTAATTTTATGTACTTGTGATTTAATATTGCATCTACATGTTTGTTTACATTTCTCTGGACTATGAATGGCACCATGTAGTTCTGTGTTTGTGTGCATAAATTTTGATAAATTTTAACATTTTATAATAGATTTGTGCATATTTTATGGTAGTAAATGATAAAATAGACTAAAATACATATTTTATGCATTCATGATGTATCTTTTTCTTAAAATTTTCAGTACTTGTAGGCCCTGAAGTTCAACTGTGAAGTTTTTCCAAATTGTTGCAGATCTCTAAAAAAATTTCCAATATATTTACTGAAAAAAAATCTGCATGTAAATGGTCCTGTGCAAACTCATGCTGTTCAAGGGTTAACCACATATCAAAGTGAATTCTGTAAGTTTATGTGTATGTGAGTGTTTGTGTGTGTGCATTTTCATAGAATTATGATGTAAAATGCGTTTCTTTCTGGTGACTAAATGAAACAACTTCAATTTTTGAAGCACCATCCTACAAGTTAAAGGTTAAATTTCAGATGTGTAAATGCCATCCTATATCTTGCATCAGATAAAATAAAACACAGTAAATAAAATGTACCTCTTATAATGAATAGCAGAGCATAACAAAATTTAATCTTCACTACCTTAACAAATTAAATGTTTAAGTAATTAAATTATGAAAATCCACTTTTCTTTATCAGCTTAAAGTAATTTTAAAAAGATAATTTTTTTTTGTAATTAAAAAAGGCATCATTAAACCCTTGAGACCACTTATACTGTTTATGAGATTGTTTGTTCTAATTACTACTTATTCCAAAGATTACTTTTTTAAACTCAAGATTTAATAATTTTATTGCACATAGTTGTTGCTAAAGAAAGACTTGTAATTTCTAATTCTAAAATTATTATATGGAATATATTGAAAGTGAAGGGCAGGCATGGTGGCTCATGCCTGTAATCCTGGCACTGTTGCAGGCTGCAGTGAGAGGATTGCTTGAGGCTAGGAGTTAGAGACCAGTGTGAGCAAGAGTGAGACCCCGTCTCTACTAAAAACACAAGAACTAGCCTGGCATGATGGCATGCACCTGTAGTCCCAGCTACTCAGGAGTTTGAGGCAGGAGGGTAGCTTGAGCCCAGGAGTTTGAGGTTGCAGTGAGCTATAATGATACCACTGCACTTTAGCCTGGACCTGCATGAACGAGAGTGACCCTGTCTCAAAAAAAAAATTCGGTACATTTATAATTTGTAATATTACACAGCCATTCAAAATAATGCTTTCAAAAATGTTAGAGGCATAAGGAATGATTATTATTAATATAAGATGTTTTGTAGAAAGAATGCGATATAAGATAATATATTCCAATGTCATATATATATGTATATATATATATATATCAAAGAAATGTAGATAATTATTCAATGGTTATTTTTGGATGTGTGATCAGAGGTATTTTCTGTTTTACATTTTTTGTATCTAGAAATATTATGTTTAGTACAGATATGTATATATATATCTTAAAAACAAGAATGTGACAATAATTTTCAAAAGTACACCAAGACAAATTAGGAGAAAAGAACCCAAAATTTACAAAAATCTTTAATTTATAACAAGTTATTTATTATAAGGTGGCTGCATCTTAAAGCAATTGTGAAAAAGACTATATTTTTACCTTTTATATTTATATACATGCATGTTATATGTACATGTATATGGATATATACATATATATCTATATGTATTATAAAGGCAATGCAAAAATCATCCATAAAATCATCAATTCTAATGAAATTTAGGTAGCAATAATTGTGCAATCCTGACATATGAACCACAAAACTTAATGGGGTTTCAAACAATAATTTTTTAAATGATAATCTTTTAAATAAAAAAATAGAAACCCAATTTTAACGTTATATTTTACTGCAGATTTCTTTCTTTTGTTGCTATATATTACCCAGAAAATAGGAAATCTTTTGATATATGTTCCAATATAAGCTACTAGAATATACATATTATTAGTTATGTAGATCTTCCAATCTATAAGGTCAAGGACTTGTGTTTTAAACAATAAAGAGCAAAGTAGCTAATATTTTGTATATGTCAGTTAAAAGGAGCTTTATTTATGCTGCGTTCTACAGTACTCGTCTTCCTCTTAAGTTGTTGATTTCCAGCTAGGCATGTGTCACTCCTGAATATTTAAAAAGTACAGATATCCTTTACTTACTTGTACCCTCCACCAACTGGAGTTGGGAGCTGCACATATGTATTTTTAAAATTTTTCCACAAATGATTCCGATATGCGTGCCCTGTTAAACACTCTTTTTAGATGATAGTATTTGTTTTGTGAAAAAGTGTAGTAAAACAAAAGTAAAATAATTGTTCCGTGGCTAAATAAATTTGGATTAAACATGGTGAAACAAGTTTCTTTTTTACAGAATTATAAACAGATTTTAATATACTAATGTGATTGTGAAATTCCAAACAGAGCTATTTTATAAGCAAAGTCTGGAAACAATGGACAAAAGGGCCAGGCTGGACCCTTTATAATGCCTATTTTGATGCAGCCCAAGCTTTTTATCCTCAGGTTCAGCAGGAAGATTGTAATCTATTAATATTAAATCTGGTCACAATATGCCAGATCATATTACATCACAAAGAGCAAATTGTTAGCCACTTTGTGATTTTGTTAAAGAAAATCTGAGAGAATATATGCATTACTATTTTTAGTGCAAGTTTGTTTGTCCTTTGGTTCCCAAATATTTCTCTCCTATTGCAGTAGAACTCACACTTCCTGGTGGGGAATTACTGTTGTATGTGAGCCTGCTGTGAAGTGGATCCCGGTTTGTCCCTCTTACTATTGTAGTGAAAGGGCCATATACGTCTATTTGCTGTGGGTCCAGTCAGTGTGCGGGTCTATGACCCACCCTATGCCGATTGTACACGGATCCCCAGCATTTTCGAGTATGTCCTAAGACGGAGGGGCTGGCTAGAGTTCGGATTATCTCAGGAATATTATTTTACTCTCCAGAGCTTCCAGAAAACTCATTGACCAATAATCACCATGTTAGAAATCTGGATAAGAGGATTATTAATATTAGTGTGATTCACAAAATTACTTTTTTGAGATGAGGGGTGTTGATTGATGTCATGGATGTAATTGGGAAAGTTGAGTGGTTCCCACCAGCGCTTTGTATAATCCTTTCTTATCTACAGAGGGATGCTCCAGCTGGAAAACCGAGCCAACATGATTAATCACTGAAAGAGGAAAAATTCAAGAATGTGTTAAAAAGAATATTAATACACTGAATGACTTGCCAAAAGCATATTTAGTGCAACAGACATTAATAGTGCAACTATATTTCTGTGCTAGCCACTCTATAGGATACGTTTTTCTTAAAACTGAAGAATTTTTCATATTATTAAAGCAATCTATCAGACCCATTTAATTTCAAGGTAAGGAACTAGACCACAAGAGATTAGAAGTTTTGCCTAAGTTCACAAGGCTGGTTAGTGGAGAGTCAGGACTGAAGTTAGATACCCTGATGCTGGAGGCAGGGGCTGTTCTTCCCTCCTCTCAGGCTGTCCGGGAAAGGCTGTTCTGAGGAAGGCGGCTGTCCTCTGTGTGCAGTGAAGGCAAATGGAGAAGCAGTGACTAGAAGAATTGAAAAGAAAGAAGGACTTGCCAACGAGATCTGTCATATATGCCTGTGAATTATTAAATCCTTTCTTTTGGGAAGTGTGTGAATAAATATCATGGTCCATCTCTGGGAATTCGTTTACTTGCAGATAGCTGGTTGGGATGTACCCGAAATTGGAAAACAAGAACATTGACCTTGGCTTCAGGAGTGTAGACCCTGCTCTCTGGCTGTTGAAAGTCAGGGAACTTTTCTGAGTCTATTTGAAGAAGCAGCAGTCCGGCAAATGTGCAGGAGCAGGCCTGGAGGCACAGCCTGTGTAGCCAGATTGCTCAAGTTCAGATTCTGGTTCTGTCACTTCCTAGTTATGTAACTATGTATAAGCATAGTATTTAGCTTTTTGTGTTTTGGTTTCTTTGTTGTTAAATGAGGATAATAATGTACTTGGCTTGCATAAGTTTTGTGAAGATTAAATGAGTAATAATTACAAAGCCCTTAGTACAATGTGCGTGTTGACTTTTATTATTACCTGATGTTTGCTAAAGTCTCTTCAAGATAAACAGTGTCTGTCTATAATTCAGTGCTATATGTGTCTATTAGAATTATTGGCTACAATCTAAGAAAAGGCAGAAGAAACACACCTGCAAATGGGGGAGTCAATTTAATTGTGCTTAAGGCCTCTTTCCTGCATATCCATTGTGTGCCTACCATCAATGTGGGGATAAGGCAGAAAAGGAAGGTTGAGAGAGCCAGAGTGCAGCCATTTTGACTGATGCTAGACCCTGACCACTCCGAACAAGAAAGTTGCCAACAAGTCTCTGGCCCAGGACCACCCAACGATGGATGAATCACTAAGCTAGATGCCTTACAGCCTGTTTGTGCTTACCTTTCTGTGACAGCAGTTTATGATTAACTTTTATGGCCTGACCTCAAGAAAATGCTGGTCACATACAGGGTTTTTGAACATTTAAAAACGTTACCATTGCCCCATAAGGAATCCCCCTCCTGCTCAGTAAAGAACCCCTACTCTGTCTGTGGAGTAGGATCTGTTGTCTGTCTCTATCTCAATAAAACTTTCCAGTAACTAGTTGGCTCACTCCAGCATTCTTCCCAGTACGAAGCCAAGAACCCCCTTGTTGTGTTCAGGGGGCTTTCCTCCCTTCACTGGGGACACCCCCTGCATCCATCACTGCCCTGAATGGACTGGGTGACTTTTTGCCTAGAGATGGGAAGAACAACTTAATAACATCGTTTTTTGATTCATGATGCTCATTGTTTCCCTTTATTTACAGTGCGAAAGACAAGTATACAGAAAGATAGATATAAAAATTCGATGCGTGCTCTCAAATCTAAACAGAATTACCAAGCATGTCAAAGTCAAGGCAGGAATCAATAATTCCTAAGAGAATCTGGTGGGTAGTTGAGGATGTCTTTACTATCCCAAATTACCTTCCCATTCCCATGGGAAAAAAAGAATCAGACAGATGCATGTGGCTTTAACATATAAATTGTCTTAACCAGCTTAATGTGAACGTGAGTTCTGCCTGAATACTGTTTGCTTATCTGGGTTAGAAGCCAGTAATCGTTGAATAACAAGATTTTCTCGGCTCTGTGCTGGTCTCTGTTGCTGAGCTGGCACATTCAGCCATCTTGGTGGAAATGAGTTACTGTACCCACTGAAAACTCCTTTAGTTGTACCAGGGATGTGGAGTGGTTTACCGTGAATATTGCTGACAGTTCTGTCTTGGAGCACTGAGCTGCTGATTTATTATACTTTCCTTTACTGGAAGATTATTTTTGTTTTCATTTTTAGCTCTAATATTTTCTTTGTCTAGAACAAATTTTTCCCTCCCCTGCAGATGTTTAGGGTTTTTTTGTTTTGTTTTGTTTTTAAGTAACCTTGAAAGACCAAGACATAACACTTTGACTAAGCTTGAGTCACGGGACTGTGGTGCCACCCTGCACTGTTTTTCATGTCCCTGAGGCATTTGGCAGTATCCTGTCTGATATGAATACCATTTGTAGTTTGCCTACACTTTTAATAAAGCCTTTTTGCTGGAATCAGCATTACTCTTTCCAAGTTGTTGCTTGCCCAAGAAGGCAATGCCCATAAATGCCACCATATGAGCAAATCTTGTGCAAAACTTGTGTCTTTGGTTTTGTGCACAGATGCTGATGAAGAGATGCCCACCCTAAGAAGTCAGGTTATTCAGGCTTAGCTGCATTTTTTCCGAGTTGAAGCTTGTTTTGGAAGATTTTTTTTTAAAGTTTCTTTCAGCAAGTAGAGGGAAAGAAGTAAATAAAATAGTGTGATACATTCATTTTAGGAAGAAAGTTAAAGAGACATCTTCTTTGACTATTACTCTGAAGGATACTGCTACAATTACTTCCTTGAATACTACTTTCCTGCTTCCTGAAACAACACCACTACTATGAAAAGGTTATACAAACACAGTCCTTAAAGAAATGGACAGATGCTGAACATCAGGTAGGGGGTGGAGATATTGGTCTATTTTTTTATTATAATCCTAATCTGCCCATCTGCCTGTCAATTCATTCTTCCCTCTTCTCTTTTTCTCCTTCATTTATCTTCTTGCCTAGTGAAGAAACTCCTCTTTTCTGGGGAACCTCTAGTTCCCCACTCTAGTTGAGTGCATGAGCACACAAATGCAAACTCTCTACCAACTGAGAAAGACAGAATCAACTCAAATCTACCCATGTGACTGGACAGACAAGGTGATGTTGATAACATCTTTGTTTACAAAACAAATGTCATTAATGCTCTCATGAAAAATCAGTTAAACCGATGGTGATTTATTTTTAAGATCTCTACATTTGGTTTAATAGCTTTTCCTCTTATTTTTGAGATGAAAAAATATTATATTACTTTTTTAAACTGTAAACTAATACATTCTTTTCTGTTAAAAAATCCAGACATTAGAGAAAAATAATAAAACAAAGTAAAAGTTACCTAACTTTCAGTATGCAGAGATAACCACTCCTCCCATTTTAGTGAGTGTTCTTTAAGATGGTTTTCCATGCTACATTCTCAAATTGTGCTATGCAGAACTCTGGTTCAGATTATTTATTATTTTTAAATAAGATTTTATGATAAATGAAGTTTAAAAAATGCTAGGTTAAGCAATGTTAAGCATGTTTGTTGGAGGCCTTCTCAGAATTTTTAATTCTGATTATGCTGTGAGAACCTCCAAGAAAGAGTTAGTATACAGTACTTTTCAAACTTATGAGATTGGAATTACTTTTTTGGAAAATAAAACAAAACAGAAATCTTGAAAATGCTGTCTTTTGAGCACTTATCCATACATGAATACATATGATACAAATAAGATAACAAAACTCAAGCCAGTTTTTATCTTGTTTTCATGTGAACTCAACAATGTATGATGAACATTTGCCCATATTCATGAATAGAGATCTACAACATCATTTATAATGGCTGTGTAATATTCCACTGCTTGCATATATTATTTTCTAGTGAAACCAATTCTCTGAGTGAACATTGGGCACAAAGCCTAAATAAAGAAATGTACTCAAAATTCACAAAAATATTTCCAAAAACTATAATAAAATCAGTACACAAAAAGGCTAATGTATCTTTAAGAATATGTATAAAGAACATAGACAATTCACAGAAAGAAAAACAATATATCATTATAAATATAAAATTATGTTCAATCTCACATCTATGCCATGCAAATAAAGGCATCAAGTTATAATGTTTAATTGATTGATTAGATTGGCAAATAATAAAAAGACTAGAAAAACTCAGCCTTGGTGAGGGTTTGGGAAAGTGTTACCTTTTATCCAGTTAGTGGAAAATGTAAATTGGTACCACCTTTCTTGAGGGTAGGCTATTTATACCCATTAAAATGCTCAACAAACATATCCTTGGAAACAGCAAGTTCAGTTTAGATTACTTTTTGGCTAAAAAACCCCTATCTCTTTTTATAAACAATCCGTTATTAAGATATTGCCCTTGGCTGCACACTGTGCTAGATTTGTGGTCAAGTCAAATTTCCGTTCTCTACTTTTTCTCAAGAAGCCTATGATATGCACACTTTGAGCAAATCAAGCCCCTAAAGAAACTGCTGGACTTTTCTCCAAAACTTTTCAATGCCCATTAATAATAATGCATTTGAATAATATCATGATTAGAACACTCAAATTAATCAAGCTCTTTCTAAACAGAATGTTTCCACTTTCAATAGCGATGAGAAGAAAGTTTATAGTCCCAGAACTTCCTGGCAGAGCTAGCATGTGGTACAATTGGAAATTCTGCTAGTAAGTGTAAGCTAATGAAGGGTGGGTTTCAAAAATCAGAATTTTAAATTCTGAAATATGTTGCTTGTCTTTTCCTTCCTGGACATAACAACACTTCTATTTCCATCATGTTTCTCTTCTTTAGTCATTGAATGGTAACTCTCTTCTTTGGAAAAATAAGTTCTAATATAGAGGGAGAAATTGTATGGATAAAATGACAAACCCATTCCACTGAATGCTCCGTGAAGGGATGGGCAGTCTTACTCACTAAAGTGTCCCCAGTACCCATTGCCTGCTGCCCAGCCCATTGGGTGGACTCAGTAACTCCTTTTGTCTATAGTTATGAGTTAACCACATGAAAAGTGATGTTAATGAACACAGGCCTTTGAAGGTGAGTTCTAGATGGAAAGTCTAGCCATGATACCTACTCCATGCCCAAGTACTCTAAAAAATAATTTCCTAGATATAAATATAAAATCACTGGATAGAGACAGGAGAAACTTCATGGCCAAGTCAACATTTAGCTAAATGAAAATTATAAAGAAATGCCATTGTGTTGGAATCAGACTGTATTGTTAAGATGGAGTATCAGGAAATAGGTGATTCAATAGAAAAAAAAAATAAAATGCAAGAAGGAAGAAATGGGATAAGAATAAATATGTATTAAAGACCTTAATTATAGCTAGTAGCTTTATGTATATGTTGCACTTAATCCTCTCCGCAATGCTGGAAGATTGTTGTTACTGGACTTATTTTACAGGTGAGGACAGAGTGGGTCTAACAGTTTCAGTGATTTGCTAAAGACCACCCACCCGGTTGGTATGTGGAATACATTGCAAATAAACTTTGCTTGTCCTTGTTACAAGGAAGACCTGCCAAACACAGTGAGAATAGCAAATCAAAGGAAAGGCATAAGAATTGCCCATTTGGTAAACTATGACAGTAGTTCTCAGACTTTGGTGTATCAGAATCTCCAGAAAGCTTGTTAAAACCAGCTTTCTGGGCTCTGGCTCCAGAGTTTCTAAATCAGTAGGTCTGGCCTGGGGCCAGATAATCTGCATTTCTAACTAGTGCCCAGGTGCTGCTTCTGCTGCCAGTCCAGGAACCACACCTTGAGAATCACTGGAACAGAGGAATATCATTAAGCTCATCTAACTTTATTTTAGAAAAGAATGTGAAAAGACTTTTTTATGATATCCTTTTGGTCAAGATTTTTCCAGCCTTAATTTGCAATTAATTTGTTCTCTCAACAAACAAACCATTCAACAAACTATTCATTTAACAAATAGAATAGTGATGGAGATAGAGCGTGAAATTACAGTTGACACCTACTCCCAATCAATAAAACATGATTTAATAGAAATTTTAAAAAGTTAAGATCATAAAGTCAGTATGTGATTAAAAAGAAAAAGAGGCTCTAAAAAATCCTAAGGCTACCACTGAATATATTCATACAGGCATAATATTATAATTATGGGAAGGAATCCCATTGTACCCTGGGTTGCAAATACTATATAAATTAATAAATTTAATTCTAGGTGCCACTTCAGAGAGTAGCAGAGAGTCCAGGGAAGTGAAAGGACTAGAACCATCATGTGACATGCCAACATATAGAGAAGATTTGATGGTTCCAGTTATTTGGGTGGTGAAGTAGCAATTCCTATGTTGGTGAGGAATTGTAGTAAACAAATTCTGTTTGCTTCTGACCTAAGATTCAGTTCAAATTACAGGATGAAAACACATAAACAACTGGTAGACTCTTAATACAACACAGGAGGAGTCAAATGCTACAATAGGGCTTATTAAAAATGAGCCAGGAGAGAATAGGAAGTAGGCATAAATAGCACAATCAGGATCCTGTGAGGTTTCCCAGGGATAACTGGTGACCATATAAAGGGTAAACTTGAGATGCAAGAGGATGGATGTGGGGAAATTAGGAGAGAGTTCACTGCTAAGGATTATGTGAAAGAGGAGAGCTTTTGTTTCATCATGCTAGGAAATTCAAAGATGAATCCAGGTTAAATAATTTTTAAAGGAAAAATATACATGGTATATGCTTAAAAATATTCAAGATAGCCATTTCCTTATCCTTCTTTCCTCCCTCTGTTCCTTATCTGTTTGACTCTCCTCTCCTCTCTCCTCTCTTTCCCTCCCCTCCCTTCCTCTTTCTCCTCCACTATCTCCCCCATTTCCCTCTCCCAGCTAAATTATATTTATCAGTTGGGGAAAATCAAACCTATGTTTTTATAGCATCGTTATGATTTGGACCATAGGAATGAGCACACTCATTTTGTATATTTATTATGTTTTCCCTTTTGGTATGCTGTATGCCAAAACTATTTTTTCTATTAAGCTCTTCTTTTAACATAATGTTAATCCAAGTCTACCAAGTCTATGCTGAAGATATTGTGCTGGTAGGACGGGGAGTTTTCTACACTACTTACTGGTCATTTGCTTATTTTATGCCAATGTTCTTTCCTTTGGGGAGGGGAAACGAGTAAAGCATAAGCTGAACAATCTTCAAGTCAACAGCATTTTGGGTATCGAGCATGACTATAGAGTGCCATTAATGAATAAATGTAAAACACTCAACAGAATGATGCCAAGAAGATAAATATCAAAGTCAAATAATCAAATAAAAACATCAACAGTTTGCTTTCACTTACCTCCACACTAAGCTGTTCTCAAATTTGTTTTATTTTCTTATTTTGACTATATTGCATTAATAAAAAAACAAGTAGAAAGGACAATCTACCTAACTTTTTGATAATGAACATATGATACTGATTAAAATCTGTGACATAATTTGTTTATTTGCAGAGAAGGCATTTAATGTGGCCTTTGAGTTATTCTTTGAAAGGATGACACTTACCAAAAGGGTATTTTTTTTTTTTAATTATTTTTTTTATTTTGGTATATTATGGGGGTACAGATTTTAAGGTTTCAATAAATGCCCATTTCCCCCCCCCCAAAAGTCTGAGTCTCCATCATGACCATCCCCCAGATGGTGCACATCTCACTCACTATGTATGTATATACCCGCCCCCCTCCCCCCTCCCACCTGCCCAATACCCTATTACTGTAGCACCTATGTGTCCACTTAGGTGCTACTCAGTTAATACCAGTTTGCTGGAGAATATATCTGGTGCTTGTTTTTCCATTCTTGGGATACTTCACTTAGTAGTATGGGTTCCAGGTCTAACCAGGAAAATATAAGGTGTGCTATATCACCATTGTTTCTTAGAGCTGAATAGTACTCCATGGTGTACATATACCACATTTTATTAATCCATTCTTTGATTGATGGGCATTTGGGCTGTTTCCACAGCCTTGCAATTATGAATTGTGCTGCTATAAACATTCGAGTGCAGGTGTCTTTTTTGTAGAGTGTCACTGGATCATTTGGGTAGATGCCCAGCAATGGGATTGCTGGATCAAACGGTAGATTCACTTGTATCGCTTTAAGGTATCTCCATATTGCTTTCCACAGAGGTTGAACTAGTTTGCAGTCCCACCAGCAGTGTAGGAGTGTTCCTCTCTCTCCGCAACCACGCCAGCATTTATTGTTTGGAGATTTTTTGATAAAGGCCATTCTCACTGGGGTTAAGTGATATCTCATTGTGGTTTTGATTTGCATTTCCCTGATGATTAGAGATGTTGAGCATTTCTTCATATGTTTGTTGGCCATTCTTCTGTCTTCTTTAGAAAAATTTCTGTTCAAGTCCTTTGCCCACTTTTTAATGGGGTTATTTGATTTTTTCTTCCTAATTTTCGTGAGTTCTAAGTATATTCTAGTTATCAGTCCCTTATCGGATGCATAGGATGCAAAAATTTTCTCCCATTCTGTAGGTTGTCTGTTTACTTTCATGACTATTTCTTTGGCTGTGCAGAAGCTTTGTAGTTTGATCATGTCCCATTTATTTATTTTTGTTGCTGCTGTGATTGCCTTTGGGGACTTCTTCATAAACTCTTTGCCCAGGCCGATGTCTAGGAGAGTGTTTCCAACTTTTTCCTCTAGAGTTCTAATAGTTTCATATCTTAGGTTTAAGTCTGTTATCCAGCGTGAGTTGGTTTTTGTGAGAGGTGAAAGGTGTGGGTCCTGTTTTAGCCTTCTACAGGTGGCTATCCAGTTTTCCCAGCACCATTTATTGAAGAGGGATTCTTTTCCCCAGCGTATGTTTTTGTCTGCTTTGTCAAAGATGAGATGGCTATATGAGGATGGTTTTATATCAGGATTCTCACATCTGTTCCACTGGTCAATATTCCTGTTTTTGTGCCAATACCATATTGTTTTAATTACTACAGCTTTGTAGTATAGTTTGATATCTGGCATATTAATGCCTCCCATTTTGTTTTTGTTGCCTAGAATTGCTCTTGATATTCGGGGTCTTCTTTGGTTCCATACGAAGCGTAAAATTATTTTTTCTATATCTGTGAAGAATGCTGATGGGATTTTAATAGGTATTGCATTGAATCTGTAGATCAGTTTGGGTAGTATAGACATTTTGATGATATTGAGTCTGCCGATCCACGAGCATGGTATGGATTTCCATCTGTTTACATCCTCTGCTATTTCCTTCCTCAGTGTTTCATAGTTCTCCCTGTAGAGGTCTTTTACCTCTTTGGTTAAATATATTCCTAGGTACTTTAATTTCTTTGTTGCTATTGTGAAGGGAATTGAGTCTTTGATTTGGTTCTCAATTAGATTGTTGTTGGCGTATATGAATGCCTCTGATTTCTGTGTATTGATTTTGTATCCTGAGACTTTACTAAATTCATTGATCAGTTCCAGGAGTTTCTTGGTTGAATCCTTGGGGTTTTCTAGATACAATATCATATCATCAGCAAACAGTGAAAGTTTGATCTCTTCTGCCCCTATTTGGATACCTTTGATTCCATTTTCCTGTCTGATTGCTGTAGCCAAGACTTCCAGCACTATGTTGAACAGAAGTGGAGATAGTGGGCAGCCTTGTCTGGTTCCAGTTCTAAGTGGGAATGATTTCAATCTTTCCCCATTCAGTATGATGTTGGCTATGGGTCTGTCATATATGGCTTGTATCATTTTTAGGTATGTCCCTTCTATGCCTATTTTCTTAAGTGTTCGTATCATGAAAGGGTGTTGAATTTTGTCAAAAGCTTTTTCTGCATCTATTGAAAGGATCATGTGGTCTTTGTTTTTGCTTCTGTTTATGTGGTGAATTGCATTTATAGATTTACGTATGTTGAACCATCCCTGCATCCCTGGGATGAAGCCCACTTGGTCGTGGTGGATTATTTTTTTGATAAGTGTCTGGATTCGGTTAGCTAAGATTTTGTTGAAAATTTTTGCATCTATATTCATTAGGGATATTGGTCTGTAGTTTTCTTTTTTTGTTGCATCCTTTCCTGGTTTTGGTATCAGAGTAATATTCGCTTCATAAAAGGTGTCGGGGAGGTTTCCATTCTTCTCGATGTTGTGGAATAGTTTCTGCAAGATAGGTACTAGTTCTTCTTTGTAAGTATGGTAAAATTCAGGTGTGAAGCCATCTGGACCGGGACTTTTCTTTTTAGGGAGATTTTTAATTGCTGTTTCTATTTCAGCTGTTGAGATTGGTCTGTTCAGGGAATCTATTTCTTCCTGGTTGAGCCTAGGGAGGCTGTGTGTTTCTAGAAATTTGTCCATTTCCTCCACATTTTCCAGTTTGTGTGCATAAAGATTTTTGTAGTATTCATAAATTGTATCTTGTATCTCTTTGGGATCAGTTGTGATATCTCCTTTTTTATTCCTGATGGAGCTTATTAGAGATTTCTCTTTTCTGCTTTTCGTTAGCTTAGCCAACGGCGTGTCAATCTTGTTTATTTTTTCAAAGAACCAACTTTTTGTTTTATTAATCTCCTGAATAGCTTTCCTGTTTTCAATTTCGTTTAGTTCTGATTTGATCTTGTTGATTTCACTTCTTCTGCTGGGTTTGGGGTTGGTCTGTTCTTCTTTTTCCAGCTCTTTGAGTCGTTTCATTAGATTGTCTATTTGTGATCTTCTTGCCTTTTGGTTATAGGCATTTATGGAGATAAACTTTCCTCTCAGAACTGCTTTAGCTGTGTCCCAGAGGAGTTGATACCTTGTCTCTCCATTGTCGTTTTCTTCATAGAAGTTTTTTATTTCCGTCTTGATTTCTTCATTTACGAAGTAATCATTTAGTAGGAGGTTGTTTAATTTCCACGTTTTTGTGTAGAAATGTGAGTTTCTATTAGGGTTGATTTCTAGTTTCATTCCACTGTGATCTGAGAAGGTACATGGTATGATTTCTATTTTTTTGAATTTCTTGAGATTTTCTTTGTGTCCTAGGATATGGTCAATCTTAGAGAATGTCCCGTGAGCTGATGAGAAGAACGTATATTCAGTGGATTTTGGGTAGAATGTTCTGTAGATGTCTGTCAGACCCAATTGTTCTAGAGTTTTGTTTAAGTCCATTATTTCTTTATTAATTTTCTGTTTGGAGGATCTGTCTCGTGCCGTCAGTGGGGTGTTGAAATCCCCGGCGATTATGGAGTTGCTATTAATCCATTTGCTTAGCTCCAGTAAGGTTTGCTTTATGAATCTGGGTGCACCTAAGTTGGGTGCATATATATTTAAAATTGTTATCTCTTCTTGTTGGACTGTGCCCTTCACCATTATATAATGACCCTCTTTGTCTTTTACTACTTTTGTTGGTTTAAAAACTAAATCGTCTGAAATTAGAACTGCCACACCAGCCTTCTTTTGGCTTCTATTTGCTTGGAATATTGATCTCCACCCTTTTATTCTTAGTCTATGTGCATCCTTGCAGGTTAAGTGTGTTTCCTGAAGACAGCATATACTTGGCCTGTATTTTCTTATCCATTCAGCCAGCCTATGTCTCTTGAGTGGAGAGTTTAAGCCATTCACATTTATTGAGAGAACTGATAGGTAAGGTAGATTACTGATCATTCTGTTGGGTTGGATGTTGTTGCTATGATTTCTGTCTTGAGCCATTGTAATATCTGGCATTTAATATCTTTGGGTTTTGGTTGTTTTTATATCCGTGGATTATTATTATGATGTTCCGTGCATAACGCTGTTTTAAGTACTTCTTGTAGGGCTGGTCTTGTCTTGGTGAATTCTCTGAGCCTTTGCTTGTCTGAGAATGTTTTTATTTCTCCTTCATATATGAAGCTTAGTTTTGCAGGGAATAATATTCTAGGCTGGGCATTGTTTTGTTTCAAAAGAGTGAGAATGGGGCCCCAGTCTCTCCTTGCTTGTAAAGTCTCATTAGAGAAGTCTGATGTTATTCGAATTGGCTTTCCCTTGTATGTCACTTGCTTCTTTTGTCTTACAGCTCTTAGAAGGGCCTCTTTAGTTGATACTTTGGTCAGTCTGATGACTGCATGACGTGACGTCTTCCTGTTTGCATTGAATCTCCCAGGGGTCCTCTGGGCTTCTTGAACTTGTATATCAAGATTTTGAGCAAGGCCTGGGAAATTTTCCTCTATTATATCTTCAAAAAGCTTGTCCAGCCCTTGAGTGTTGTCTTCCTCCCCTTCGGCTAAACCTATGACCCTCACGTTAGGTTTTTTCACATAATCCCACAGCTCTTGTAGACTTTGCTCTTTTCTCTTGTTTCTCTGCTCTATTTCTGTGACTGATTTATTTAATTGGAGGGTGTTATCTTCAAGCTCTGAGATTCTTTCTTCTGCTTCATCTACCCTGTTCTTGAGACTTTCCACTGTATTTTGTAGTTCCTTGAATTGATTCTTCATTTCCAGGAGTTCGGTTACACTTTTCTTCAATGTGTCTATTTCTTTTCTCATATCCTGGAGACTTTTTGTGGTTTCTTGGTGTTGGTTGTTGAGTTGTTGTTGCAGCTGGGTGAGTGTTCTTATGTTCCACATACGAAATTCCTCTTCTGTCATATTGGTTGCCTGATTTTGGTTGGTGTCCGTTTCTAGGGGGCTGGTGCTCCTCTTTGGGGGTGTGTTTTCCGTTTGGTTCTTCATATTTCCTGAGTTCTTTCGCTGATTTCTTCCCATGTTGATCAGTTGTTGTTTCTTTCCTTAGGTTATTGTTTGGGTATTCACACACCTTGTTTAGTTTCTGAGGCGTTAGGTGGTGCCTGTGGGTGAAATTGGACCACTCCCTGTATATTGAGTCAGTGGGTGCCGTGGAAAGGCTGTGCAAGATGCCGTCCCTGTCAGTAGGTGGCGTTTGCTTGGAGGAACAGGCTATGGTGTTGATTTTGAGTCCTGTTATCAGCTCTCGTTCTGGGCGGAGCTGGGTTGGGTAAGCCTGCCCCCAGGCCGTTAGCAGGGGTCAAAGTTCTGTTCTCTGCTGTCAGGGCGGGGCTGGAATGGTCCCGCTCAGCCAGAAAGTCTGGGTGTGGGGGTGGGGCTGTCTGAGACCCACAGTCTGCAGCAGGCCTCGCTTCTTTCCACCCTCCCCAACTCCGCAGCTACTCCTGGGCCTCTGCCAGCAGGCCAGACCACAAGCCACCAGGCCTCCCTGGACTGTGATGCCGGCGGGGAGGTTCCCTGCACAGGAACGCCACCTGGGTTGGGCCTCAAAAGGGTATTTTTAATGGCTATAGTCCCAGGAGCATTTATTTGTACATGAGATCAATCAGATTATATCTACTAATTTTAAATGAGCATGTCAGATATAGAATATTTTTTCTTGGTGTGGCAAAGACAATTTTATTGTCGTGCATAAAGGAAATAAATATGATTGGGATAAATAAATGAAGCAGCATTTCTTATAGCTGTTAGGATCAAAGCAAGTGGTAATTATTGAGGGTCCATAGGTTCGGCATTAAGCAATTGAAAAATAAGAATCATGTCACTGTTATGAAGCAATATTGGTGGAAATGTATTTGTGGCTGTTTCTGTAACTGTAGCTCTTGATAATAGTGATAGGTGCCATCCCTGAGTGTAGAAAGATATGAATTTGCAAATATAAGCAGGTAAGCCAGAAATAGAATGCATCTAAATGGTCCAGGTTGTTACAAAGGGTATTAATTCACCTTTTGATGGCTAAGTAGTACTCCATGTGCTACATATACCACATTCTATTAATCCACTCATGAATTGATGGGCAAATTGGGTTGATTCTACATCTTTGTGATTGTGAATTGTGCTGCAACAAACATTTGAGTGCAAGTGTCTTTTTGATAAAATAACTTTTTTTTTTCCTTTGGGTAAATACCTAGTCGTAGGACTGCTGAATCAAATGGTAGGTCTACTTTTAGTTCTTTGAGGAATCTCCATACTATTTTCTATAGATTTTATACTAATTTGCCATTCCATCAACAGCGTGTAAGTGTTCCTTTCTCTCCACATCATGTCAGAATCTATTGTTTTGGGACTTTTTGATAAAAGCCATTCTTACTGGGGTTAGGTGATATTTCAGTGTGGTTTTGATTAGCATTTCCCTGATGATTAGTGATGTTGAGCATTTTTTCCTATGTTTATTGGCCATTAGTCTATCTTCTTTTGAAAAGCTTCTGTTCATGTCTTTTGCCCACTTTTTAATGGGGTTATTTCACAGTCATGTTGGGAGGTAGTAACTCCAAACTCAGGCCAAATACACAGTAGGGAAAACATCCTATCTTGGCAGGAGAATAAGATGAAAGATGAAACAATAAGGCATTTTCTAGGTTCAACCGTGTTTCTCATAAACGGAAGAAGCTATGCTGAAAACAAGACAGAATTATGAAAAGATCAAATTGAAAAGAAATTGTGCATTGGCTTGTCCCTGTGACTCATTTGGGAGTAAAACTCTATCACATAAGGCATTTCTTGAAGTCTTTTTAAAACATCAGGCTGGCTGGGGTGAGGTGGCTTGCACCTATTATCCCTGCCACTTGGGGGGCTGAGGCAGGAGGATCACTTGAGGCCAGGAATTTGAGACCAGCCTGAGCAAGAGTGAGACTCCACCCATCTCTTAAATAAACAAACAAACAAATACATAAATAAAAAAGTGTGGGCTATGGGGCCAGATTGCCTGGGTTTGAATACTGGCTCTGCCACATTCCAGCCTGCCTCAGTTTCCTTAGCTGTGCAATGGAGCTAAAAGTAGAACTTACTCTCTTGTGATGTAGCTGTGAGGGTCATAGGAGTTATTGCATGTAACAATTAGAATGGTTACAAGGTACCAGCACAAGGTAAACTCTTAGCAAATGAAAGTTATTATTTTCATTTTCTCTTTTTTCACTTACCATGATCTGATTGCTCAGAAATCCTCTGCTGCTGCACTTTATCCAGTCCAGCTTGCCCTTGACAGTACTTTAAAACGGCCTAATTGATGTCCTTACCCAAATTTCTTTTCTATCAGCCCTAATCTGAGTTGACACAAGAAACACAATTGGATAAATATAATTGATGCCAGCTTACTACGTGACTTTTCCCAGTATCATTTGAATTTTAAACAAAATACTTGAAGAAGCAATTTGTTGTTTTTCAAAGTTACCTGATGGTAAGAAACACCCAAGACCAGTAAATTAAATATCTAGATTTCATCCTTGGAGATTTAGGTACAATTGTTCTGGGATGGGTTCTGGGAATCTATATTTTTAATAACTATCTCAGACGAATTATTATTTACAGGCAAGTTTGGGAGCACTGTTTTAAACCAAATAACTCAATTTCTGATGATGACACACAGTCCTCTATGATTGCACATTTTCTTTGCCTTTCTTGGAGGAGTTTGTATATACACTTCAAATACCCTCTAAATCATAAACATGGACCATTTTCTTCCCTATCCACAGAGATAACCTGAGATCTTAACTTTGACATTAACTGTGAATCATCCCCCCAAATTACTCTGCCATAAAGTATGCAAAGGCATTATTAATTGCTTGTAATCATTGCTCATAAGAGTACTCTTCAGATTAATGCTATTCAAAATGAAGAGGAACAAGAGCACTTGCCTCCTCTGGAAACTTATTAGACATGTATGATCTCATTTTAGCGGAAGGTGAAAACATTCTAGTATATATTTCTATGTGTAGAGAGCCTCTTCTGTATCTTAAAGCTTTCTATATATAGGCAATATTTTATGCAGTGCACTTTAATAATAACTAACCATGTAGATAACCACTGTGAGCATTGGCTCAGCAAAAGTGCTAAGTGTGCCTTCCATACATGGCAACTGACAGAAAAACCACATCTGCAGCTTCTTTGCAGACTATGTTCCAGCCACCTCCCTTTAACTTTTTAATGAAAAAAAAAAGTTACACAGGAAAACGAAACCTAATTCAGATCAATGACATTTATTTACTAGGTAGTATTATTCGTTTTTCCATGTTTAGTAGGGAGAGTAATTTACATTTTAAAAAATCAAGCTGACTTAGAAGCATGTAATGAAAATTAAGATTATCTTTTTATCTTTGTAATCTTTTTCTTTTATTCCCACACTTCAAGCCCCTAATCCTCTCATATAACACATGCTCCACAGACAGTACTCACTCATTTAATATTTGTTGAATTAAAACAGAACTGAATTTCATTCAGTCTTTCCTTTTGTGCTCTTGCTCACATATCAGTTTTTTCAGTAATGCCTAAATATGATGCTTGTGTTTACACACCATCCTTAAATATGCAAGAGTGATTCAGGTTGCTGTGGACATACACTAAACACTTTTTGAGAATTAGGCTACTTTTACGGAGTGTTTTTTTGAGAAGAAACATAAGCAGGGCAACATGTTTGCATGGATGTCTAATTTATTTTTAGTCTATTTTGATACTCATCAGCTTTCAAGTGACTCAGACGAAAAATGTGTTATTTCAGGTAAGAAGAAGCAACTACTGACTCAGTGTACAGAGAATGTATGCTTTTTACCAGAAAGGTAATCACTTTCTCTGAGTCATCTGCATTCTTCAATAGAACATATACTGGGAGATGAGGTGTCTGAATTAGTTTTACCTGTTGGAAATCTCTGGGTTTCAATAAGGGCAACTGCAAATTATTGGCATTGCTGCCTTACATTTGACAACCATCACCTCTCTACTCATAAGTCACATCTAAATTGAGAATTGGCTTACTTGAATATGACAACCTAGAAATAGGATTATTATTGATTCTTAGACTTCAAATTAACTTGAGAATGTCTTTGCCATCCGGATATTGTTAATATGACACAATTATAAGGTTCAAAATATGGTGCAATACAAAGCAAAGCATAAAGTCAACTCAAATTGGGACAGCACATAGCATGACACCAAATATGTAAATATAAGTATTGTTTTATTTTATAACAGCCATAAAATTTTTCACAGCTTTTGACTGCCACATGTGTGTATTTTTAAAATCTCTTCTCTTTTAAATTCAAATAAGTTTGAAATTATAAGCATGTGGGGAAAGGTTTTCTTAAAAGTTTGTTTATTTCATAGCACTTTACTTTCAGAATATCGTACATTTAAAAACCAACTTAAATATATATTCCAATACACAGAAAGCAGAGTCAAGTTCATTATGTAGTGAAATGCCAAGACCAGATGTTTTTACAATGATCATGGAAATTCAGTTTCTAAGTGTATAGAAAAGTATTAGAGAAAACCGTGTTTAAATTGAAAATTCTAATAAACAAAATTGTTTGCTTATTTTCCAGTTAGGAAGAAAATGTAATACATGAATCATTATACCATTGTAAATTATAAGCTTAAAAATTTTTAGAAAAGGAAATAATGCTACACATGGTGATGCAAAGCTGGGGACCCTTTGTGATTCATTGGTTGGATCTGCTGCCTCTTCTGAAGGAGGTCTACTTTTGTGCTATCCAATATGGTAGCCACTTGGCGTAGGGAGCTACTGAGCACTCGAAGTGGGGCTACCAAAACTAAAGAAATGGATTTTTAATTTCACTTAATTAATTTAAATTTAAATAGCCCCATGTGACCAGTGGCTATAATATTGGTAACAGCAAGTTTATTCAATAAAAACAGAAAATAGTTCTAGCTTCTAGGGAACCATCTCTGGCTTTTTCTGTGGCTAAAATTTTGGCAGTAGATTGCCATATTGCAGAAATTGGGCTGTTAGATTTTTCCAGACAAACAGCTAATGTAGATGAAATTTTAAGCACCGTTTGTGACAGAGAAGCAGTGTTTATGTTCACTCAAGTACTTTATTACCAGGATTACTAATGTGACTACATAGACAACTTCCTTTCCAAATTCCCTGGTTTTCACAGACTTCACCCAAAATTCTGCAGGTGGGAGAGCAGCTTTGGGGTGAGTTTCTTGTGCTTGGCTCTACTCTACACACCACTTTTTTTCCAGGTAATGTCTGTCCTGACTTACCCATTTGAATAAAGGACAGGATGGCCAGGACTGCAACCACATCTGATATCTTTCACTCAGGTTCTAGAGATTGAAAGGCTATGCAAACATGGTGTCCATTCATGCTGACGATGACTAGGAGTTAAAGCCATAATCACACATCACAAAGTGTAAAAGCTGGAAGCTCTTCTGATACAAGGCAGAGAAGTACAGAAGCTTCTGTACTTCTGTACAGAAGAGACAACCAAGCTCTTGAATAAAATGTATGCACCAATGCTGCAGAAAATATGTGTTTAATGCTCTAATTTAGGTTAGAAGACATGAAGGTAAAGAATTTGACCAAGCAATTTGTGAATCAATCAGATTTTAATGGTGCAAGATTTTTTTCTGAAGAGCCACTTCTACATTGTAAGTAATAATGAAATGTATCCAGAGATAAAAAATGACTTAGATCACATACATATGGAAAAAGAACTCTGGTGGTACTCTCTGAGCCAACTGCTGCACTAGTGGTTTTAATGTGAGAAAATGTTTCTTCTTTAATACTCTGTAAAGAATGCCATTTACTGCTGTTTCTATAGCAGACCTGAAGGACAATCGAGAGCTAACCTAAAGCAAGAATGTCTCTTATTTCTTTTCCCATTGCTTTCCCAAGAAGGGAAAATCCCCAAACAAGTCTTCAAATATAAGCTTTTTAGCTATCCATAATAACCTATAATTTCAAGCTTTTAAAGGTCATTCTAGGAGAGAGGTTTAAGATGAGAGAGTTCTTTTTCCTTTTGAAAAAAAGAAACCTCTGGTTTTCTAAACATTTCATAAACCTCTGGAATTCTTTCGAGTGAGCCAGAAGTGGAAAAAGTAACTGGAACTTCTTGGGAAAATTAGCAGTAGCTGTTGAAAAGAGTATTTATCAGTGATCCAGACAGTGAGGAAGTTTGGACTTTGCTGAACAGGCAGTTTGTGGTCAGAAATGACCAGACTAGGGGCAATTGCTGGTCAGGTAACCTGGTCTAGAAGTGGCTGGGTTGAATTTGCTTCCTAGGGCTTCTGTGACTGAGTACAACAAACAGGGTGGCATAAAACAACATACATTTATTGTCTCACAGTTCTGGAGGTTAGGAATCCAAACTCAAGATGTCCGAAGTCCCATATGGTTTCTCCAAAGTTTCTGGAAGAGAATCTGTTCCATTCCTTTCTCTTAGTTTCTGGTGTTGCCAGCAATCCTTGATGTTCTGTGGCTTGTAAATATATATATATATATATACCAATCTCTACCTCTGTTGTCACATGACATTCTCTCCTGCAGTGGTTCCCTCTTCTCTTCAGCTTGTCTCAGTCTTATGCAGACGTACTCACATGCACAGTGACATCTAGTGGGTCTGGACGTAGGCTACCAAATCCCCTTGAATGCTGGAATCCCTCAATGGTTTCACCATCCCTTACTCTGAGGATTGCAAGCCTATGTGTTTCCAAGGAATTTTGCTGACACTGTAGAGCTATAAGCATGAAATGAGGCTCAGATCTATTAGCAGCTCTGTAAACATAACAGATACAAACTATGTTTGACCACAGTTTTTTTTTTTTTTTTTTTGAAAGCCAATAGAATTCCATACAAGCCAGGATGGAATATGAGACACAAGGCATTTCCTCCATTTTTAATATTTTAAAACCATCAGTCCCATCTGAAAGAGACTTCACATCTTTGTGTGATAGTTTGCTTCATTAAATGTGACTCCTAAATGGAAAAACAGACATCCAGTTTCCTCATCAACTTTTCCTTGGCTGCCAGCCCCCTCCCCCACTGACAACTTTGTGTTCAGTCCTTGAGAGAGCTCTCTGTTTTATCTCCAGATCGTGTTTTTCAAGAGCTTCTGTATATATAATCACAATCCTAAGGGAAAGTTGCTTGAGATGTTCAAGCGGGGTTTGGTTTAAATATTTATAATGAGGTATATAGACAGCTGATATGAATAAGGACCCACATGTTAAATTTTAAATATCAGGTGAATAACATCAAACAAGTGGAAATGTTTGTTTCTTGTGAATGTAGTCCTTGGGTCAAATTCGAGTGTTAATATATTCTCAGATTACTGCAAAATGCTTTCAAAGGGGACAGAAAGTAAAGTAACTGCTTGTGCTAGGATGAAAGTCCTTGCAAAAGATGTGCTATTTTGTATTTTCTTTCAGAAAACCTAGCAAAAACGAAAATAGCATTAGCCAACTATTTTTAATTTTTACAACTATGTAAGCTTCAACATGAGAGCTTCTCAGAACATGCATCATAAAATATAGATTATTTTTAAAAATGCCCAACTCATTTCCCTGCCTCTTCTTCCCGAGTTCCCCAAGGTAGAACTATTTCTGAGCCTACATTCAGGCATAAACATAGTTCGGCTCCAAAGTCAAGAGTCAGCTAGCATGGCACAGGATCTTTTTCTGGGGCATCGAATTAGATTGTGTTGGGCATGGGTGGCACTAGCTGAGCCAAAGCTTTCTCTGTTTGTTGGCCAAGTCAGACATTTGGGTGGTTCCTTGTGTCGTGCGTTAGTCTTTCTAAAAACAGAGCAGGCCAGCCTCCTTGACTGAGGCCCTGGTGCCATTGTTCATGCTTCCCATCCTCTTTCCAGGGAGTCTGATCCTGTTCTCTGAACTCCCAAGTTCTAGCTGGGGCCCTGCCTGGAGTGCAGCCACCTCTCAGGACCGTGGTGCCACTGACTTTCCTGTTGCTGCCGGCTGGTGGCAATTGACTGCTTCTGTGCTCCACCAGCTATTTTGGAATTCTTGCTGTCATTGCTTTTGTGAATCACACTTAAATGTACTTTGCTACTGCCAAGAACTGATGGGTTGCCTTCCCAGCTTTGTGTAGCCGTTGCCCTAGTTTCCCTAAGTCAACTCCTAAGTTACCAAATGCCACCCTCTTGCTCTTCAGAGTTTCCATTTGGGGGGCTCTCTTTAGGCCCGCTCATAGTGGGTGGAGCCTGTGTTCTGCCACTCCAGGGTTGGTATACGGAAGTTAGGATGGCCATCTGATCAGAAGGGAAGGTCTGTGAGATTTGTCACGAAGCTGCATTTGAAACAGACACACCACTTTCTTTAGACTGAACATGTATTTGAGGTGGCTTTGGGAGAGGTTGAAGGAGATTATGAGAAGTGGGGTTTAAATCCTCTGAGGAGATCCTTTCATCCTGTAGCTGAGCCTAAATATTTCTTTCTAGCTTTCTAGAAAACTTTCTTCTTATGTGTCAAGGCCTTCATAAACAGTTGAATAAAAAAACCCACTGGATTAAAAAATGTAATCATATTAGCACTTGATCAGTGGCCCTAAATATCTTAATCCAAAGAAGTGATTAATCTCAGTTACTTTAGACATGATGGTATGTCAAGAATGGGGAAAGTATTCTTGGTACTTGTAATTCTTGGATTAAGATAGGATTTTCTCTAAATTTATACATGGGGCAGCCCAATAATGGGAATAAAGGGCATACTTATATGTTACTTTTCCCCCTAAAATCACAAGTGTGGTCCTTTGGTATCTGGAACAACTGAGCTACCTCTTGAGAATGAATATTTGCTTTGTATTTCAATTCCACCATTAAAATAAGCTCCTTACCATTTAAGTCTATTCACAAATATCTGTTCATTCCATTTATTCTTCTTACGCCTTTCTTGACTGCTTTTCTATTCGGCCATGTTCATTTATTTCATGTCAGTCTTTTTTATCCTGTGACTTTACACTAACTCATATTCCTGTGTGGCTATGTCAAGCCACTTGCTGAGAAAATAGAGTTTCAGACAGAGGTTTCCTTCTGTGCTGTGGCATAAATAAGAGGTTGAAGGCAGGAGCCTAAATCAGTAAACCATTTGAAGTAAAGACAAGTGAAATACATAGCTCAGAAGTGGAAGTAGGAGACACAGCTGTTTTTATTTATTCCAATACGGCATTTTATTTTAACTTTAATTATTTTTAAATTTTAAAAAAATTATTTCAAAATATAAATTAAGGGGATACAAGTGTTGCTGTTACAAGGCTATCTAATATAATATTTAAGTCAGGGCTTTGGGAGTACCCATCACCAGAATAGTGCTCATTGTATCCAATAGGTCAGTTTTTATCACATACCCACCCTCCCACCTTCCCACTTCTTGGTTTCTCATGTCCTTTATATCACTTTATGTCCCTCTGTACCTATCTCCTAGTTCCTACTTATTAGTGAGAACACAAGCTGTTTGGTTTTTCATTCCTGAGATACCTCACTTAGGATAATTGTCTCTAGTTCCCTCTATGTTGCTATAAATGACATGATTTCATTTCATTTTATGGCTGAATACTATTGCATGCTGTGTGTATGTGTGTGCATGCATGTGTATTAATATATATATATATAATATTTTCTTTATCCACTCAAATTGAAGAGCACTTAGGCTGATTCCACATCTTTGTAATTGTGAATTGTGCTGTGATGAACATTTGAGTGCAGGTGTCTTTTTGATAAAATAGCTTCATTTCCTTTGGGTAGATAACCAGCAGTGGGATTGCTGAATCAAATGATCTGTATTGATTTCTTTGAGGAATCTCCATACTGTTTTTCATAGACATTATACTAATTTGCAGTCCTATCAACAATGTATAAGTGTTCCTCTCTCTCTGCATCCACACCAGCATCTATTGTTTTTTGACTTTAAAATAACAGCCATTCCAATAGGGGTAAAGGTAGTATTTTATTGTGGTTTTAATTTGCATTTCCATGATGATTAGTGATGTTGAGCATTTTTCTATATATTTTTTGGCAATTTGTCTATCTTCTTTTGAAAAACTTCTCTTCATGTCTTTGCCCACTTTTTGATGGGCTTGTTTTTTTCTTCCTGATTTGTTTTCTTTATCAGTCCTTTGTCAGATGTATAATTTGCAAATATTTTCTCTCATTCTGTAGGTTGTCTATTTATTCACTCTGTCAATTATTTCCTTCGCTGTGCAGATTTTACTTTAATCAAGTTACATTTGTTTATTTTTGTTATTGCTATATTTGCCTCTGGGGCCTTAGTCATATTCTTTGGTTAGGCCAATGTCTAAAAGAGTTTTTCCTATATTTTGTGCTAAAATTTTTATGGTTTCATGCATTACATTTAGGTCTTTAATTCACATTGAATTAATTTTTGTACATGATGAGAGATAAGGGTCCTGTTTCATTTTTGTGTATGTGGCTATCCAATTTTCTCAGCACCAGTTATTGAAAAGGGCTTCTTATCTGCAGTGTATGTTGTTGTCTGCTTTGTTGAACATCAGTTGGTTATAGGTAGATGGTTTTATTTCTGGATTTTATTCTGTTTCACTGGTCTATGTCTCTAGTTTTGTACCAATACTAAGCTATTTTGGTTAGCGTAGCTTTGTACTATAATTTGAAGTCAGGTAATATGATGCCTCCAGATTTATTCTTTTTGCTTAAAATTGCTCTGGCTATACAGGATAAAATTGCTCTGGCTATTCATCTTTTTTTCCAGATGAAGTTTAGGATTTTTTTTTTTTAGATCTGTGAAATATGACACTGGTATTTTTATGGGGATTATATCAAATCTATAAATCACTTTGGGCAGTGTGGACATTTTAACAATAATGATTCTATCAATCCATAAGCAGGGGATGGTTTTCCATTTGTTTGTGTCATCTGTGATTTCTTTCATCAGTGTTTTGTAGTTCTTATTGTAGAAGTCTTTAACCTCCTTTGTTAAGTATATTTTTAGATATGTTATTTCCTTTGTAGCTATTGTGAAAGGTATTGAGTCCTTGATTTGACTTTCCATTTAACTATTATTAGTATATATAGAAATGCTACTGATTTCTGTACATTGGTTTTGTAACCTGAGATGTTGCTGAATTTATCTATAAATTCCAGGAGTCTTTTGGTGGAGTCTTTAGGGTTTTCTAGATATAAGATCAGATTATCAGCAAACAGAAATAATTTGACTTCCTCTTTCCTGATTTGGATACCCTCAATTTCTTTCTCTTGTCTGATTGCTCTGGCTAGGACTTCCAGTACTATGTCAAACAGAAGTGGTGACAGCGGGCACCCTTGTATTGTTATAGTTCTTAGAGGGTATGCTTTTACACTTTTCCCCATTCAGTATGATGTTGACTGTGAGTTTGTCATACATGGCTTTTATATTTTGAGGTATGCTCCTTGTAGGCTTAGTTTATTGAGGGTTTTTGTCATGGAACTGTTCTGGATTTTGTCAAATGCTTTTTTGGCATCTACTGAGATGATCATATGGTCTTTGTTTCTGCTTCTGTTTATGTAGTGAATCACATTTGTTGATTTATGTATGTTGAATCATCCTTGCATCACTGGGATGAAGCCCACCTGGTCATGATGGATTATTTTTTGATGTGCTTTTGAGGTCAGTTTGCTAGTATTTTCTTGAGGATTTCTGTATCTATGTTCATAAGGACAGTGGTCTGTAATTTTCTTTTTCTATTGTATCCTTCCCTGGTATTGGTATTAGGGTGATTCTGGCTTTATAGAATGAGTTAGGGAAGATTCCTTCCTTCTCGATATTATGTAATAGTTTTTGTGGAAAGGGTACCAGCTTTTCTTTGTAGAGCTGATAGAAATTGGCTGCAAATTCCTTTGGTCTGGGGCTTTTGGGGGGGGGGGCAGAGATTGTTTTATTACTGCTTCAAACTTGCTGCTCATTGTTGGTCTAGTCAGGATTTCTATTTTCTATTTCTTCCTGATTCAGGTTTGGAGGTTGTGTGTTTCTAAGAATTTATCCATTTCCTCTAAGTTTTCTGGTTTGTTTGCTTAGAGGTTTTTGTAGTATTCATGAGTGATATTTTGTATTTCTGTGGTAACAGTTGTAATGTCTCCTTTTTCATTTCTGATTGAGGTTATTTGAGCCCTTTCTCTTCTATTTCTGGGTATTTGTCTAGTGGTCTATAATTTTGTTTATCTTTTCAAAATGCCAATGTTTCATTGATCCTTTGTGGGGTTTTTTTTTGGTTTCCATTTCATTTAGTTCTGATCTGAGATTTATTATTTCTTTTCTTCTGCTGGCTTTAGGTTTGGTTTATTCTTTCTTTTCCTAATTCCTTGAGATGTGACATTTGTTTGTTAATTTGTGATCTTTCTGTCTCTTTGATGTAGGAATTTAAGGCTATGAACTTTCCCCTGAAGTCTGCCTTTCCTATATCCCACAGATTTTGAAATCAATTAAAGGAGTCTTTTGATTTCCATATTAATTTCATCATTGATCCAAGGATCATTCAGCAGTAGGTTGTTTAATTTCCATGACTTTGTGTAGAATTGAGTGCCTCTTAGGATTGATTTCTTGTTTTATTCCATTGTGGTCTGAGAAGATATATGTTATAATTTCATATTTTTTGAATATTCTGAGACTTATTTTATGGCCTAAGATATAATCAGTCTTAGAGAATGTGACATGTGCTGATGAGAAAAATGTATTTTCAGTAGTTTAGGGGTAGAATGTTCTGTAAATGTCTGTTTGGTCTATTTGTTTTAGAGTCTTGTTTAAGTCTAGTGTTTCTTTATTCATTTTTTGCTTGGATGATCTGTCCTCCCCACCTTAATACAGTAGAGTGTTAAAGTCCCAAGTATTATAATGCTACTATTTATTTCTTTTTTTAAACCTGGTAGAATTTGCTTTATGAATCTGGGAGCTCCTGGGTTATGTGCATATATATTTAAGATCGTCTTTTTGTTGAATTGCTCCATTTATCATAAATATAATCACCATATTTGTATTCTTTTTACTATAGCTGATTTAAAGTCTATTATATCTGATATGAGAATGGCTGCACCTGCTTACTTTTGGTTTCCATTTGCATGCAATATTTTTTTCCATCTCATTACCTTGAGTCTGTGTTAGTTCTTGTGATTTAGATGTGTTTCTTTGAGACAGCAAATATTTGGGTTGTGTTTTTTCATCCATTCAGCCAGTCTGTGTCTTTTAAATGTGGCATGCAGACCACTCACATTTGATAGTATTGATATGTGGTATGATGTTCTGTTCAACATGTTGGACCATACCTTTTTGTGTTGTTTTCCCTGTTGTGTTATTGTTTTATAAAAGCTATGAGCTATAACTTTTGGGTGTTTTACACAGTTTGATATTTGTTATGTGGTTGCATGTATAATGCACTTTTGAGCATTTCTTGTAGGGCAGGTATAGTAGTGACAAATCCCCTTAGCATTTGCTTGGCTGGGAAAGACTTTATTTCTCCTTCATTTATGAAACTAAGTTTAGGAGGATACAGAACCCTTGGATGGCAATTATTCTGTTCAAGGAGACTAAAGATTGGCCCCTATTCCTTTTTGGCTTGTATGGTTTCTCTTGAGAAGTCTTCTGTTAGTTTGATGAGTTTTCATTTGTAAGTTACTTGATGTTTTCACCTCATTGCTTGTAGGATTTACTCTTGCATATTGACTTTGGCTCATCTGATGACTATGTGCCTTGGTGATTCTCTTTTTGCAGTGAATCTCCCAGATGTTCATTGAGCTTATTATATCTGGGTGTCTAAATCTCTAGCAAGAACAGGGAAGTTTTCCTCAATTATTTCCTCAAATAGATTTTCTAGGCCTTATCCCTTTTCTTCTTCACCCTCAAGAATGTCTATGATTCATATATTTGGCCATATTACATAATATCTTATTTCTTATCAGCTTTGTTATTTCCTCTTAATACTTTGTTTTTTTGTTTTTGACTGACTAGGTTAATTTGAAATAGTGTCTTCAAGATCTGAAATTCTTATCCCTGGTCTAGTCTATTCTTCAAGCTTTCCACTACCTTTTGTATCTCCCTACATATATTTTTCATTTCCAGAAATTCTGTTTGTTTTTGCTTTTTAAATATATAATTTTAGTAAATTTTTTGTTCATTTTCTGAATTATTTTTCTAGTTTCTTTGAGTTGGTTTTCCATTTTCTCCTGGATTTAATTGAGCTTCCTTAGAATCCATATGGAATTCTTTATTTATCATTTCAGTATTTTCATTTTGGTTGGGATTCATTGCTAGAGAGCTGGTATGTTCCTTTGGGGGTTTCCTTTCACTCTGACTTTTCATACTTCCAGAGTTCTTGCAATGATACTTTCTCATCTGGTGCAGGCAATGCTTCTTGTTTTTGGATTGTCTTTTGTTTAGGTGGAGCTTTTCCCCTTCCTCACTCTTAAGGGTGTGTCTGTAGCATATGTTGGGTTAGGACCTCTGCTCAGCTTGTGGGTACTTTGATGGAAATCTAAGTTCTGGATGGATACCTTGGTTATAGATATCCATAGTGTGGTGGTTTTATCAATTGCTAGTTATTTGTAGGCTGTAGTGGTGGTTTACTATGTGTGTGGACAGATTCTCTCTATCTTGTTGATGAGGAAAGATGGAGGTCTTTGAAATCCTTCCTTTTTCCCCATCTCTGTGGTCATCTTAACAGCTTGAATTATATTGGGATGCTCTGTTTAATCTCTGAGACAGTAGGTGATGCTTTTGGGTAAGAATGATTGAATGATTGAATAAGCAAATGCTGTAATGGGCTGTATAAGTTGTCCTCCCTGTCATAGGTGGAACTTTCAGGAAAGAGCTAGCTGAAGCATTAATTTTGGGGAACTATGACCAGCTCTAGTCCATCAGGAGAAACAAGTGAATGCCCCAGGTGGTGGATGGGGCCTTGGATCTCCCAGAGGATTCCTTATTCTTCAGCTACACTTCAGAGTTGAATGGAAGAGCAAGACTGGGTGGGACTGGATAAGATGAGCTTGCCTTCAGGATCCACAAAGGCAGGCATAAGAGCTGTTTCAGTAAGGGTTGAGGGTTTTCTCCCAAGCTACAGGGGAAAGCCACTAGGGAGGGGCTGCAGTAGCCCCACCAAGTCAGAAAGTCTGCTTGTCAGAGTGGTGCCATTTGGGATTCACAGTCTGGCTCTCAGGAGTGAGTTTTGCTCTCTCCCCTCCCCTGCTCTATGGGTCTCCTTCTAATGTCTAGCCATAAGCAGCAGCCCAATCTAGCTGATCTCACTAGAATTGGAATCATGGGTTAGGAGCTTCCCTGCTTAGGACCCCACCCTGGACAGAAAGTGTAGCTTTCCTATGGGGGCAGGGTACTCCATGAGTGTTCTGTGGCTCAGATCCACATTGTATTTTCCTCTCAGTTCTGCCAAAGTGGGCTCTCTCACCTCCCAAGATTAGTTCACATATCTCCCTTCCATATACCCAAGCAACATGATCAAGTTCTGGAGGTATGGGATTTGGGATGTGGGCCAGTCCCCTAGTCTCCCAAGTTCAACTTCTGACCATGCCAGGGAGAAGTGTGCTGGTCCCCAGTTGCCCATGGAGTGCTGAAATAGGCTTAATGTTCCTCCACTTTGGGGTACGCCTTGCTCTGCTGCTACAGGCAGGCAAGCAGCACTGGAGAGGTCTGGTAGGCAGAGAGCTCTGAATTTAAGCACCCTACTACATGTCTTCAAGAGGAAAAGCACAAGCCCCACTCTCTGTGGAAGCCTCAGGTTAGTGGATGTGCTAATAGAGGGGAAGCCACCATTCTTGGGTGTCTCAGCTCAGTCATCCCTTCGGGCACCTGTGCCACTTGGTGGCAGTGGGCAGGGGAGGTGAGGGACAGGTGAAGAGTCTGAATGGAGGACAGCTGGCACTCTGATCCCGTTTTTCCCTCTCCCCAGAAGGCAGTCCATGTGGAATATCCAAGTTCTAGGATCACACAGTTCTCCAGGGGCCTACCAGCCTCTGTGGCCACCACAGTCTAGGAAGGAGTTGGGAAATGTTAGTTGGTGACCAGTGACATGAAAAATGAAGGGCTGAAGCCCTCTGGGGAAGACAAAGGCATGCAGTGGATGGAGCAGTATGGTGTCTGCCTTCTCAGCTTGGTTGTGGTGATAAGGAATGACCCTGAGAGGGCTGGCAGCCACGTGCTTTGTTTTCAGGAAGCTCCTAGTTCATAAGCAGCATAAGCTTTTGGGCCCATGAGGGTAGAGATGTTCTTCAGCAGGTTGGGAGCCTGCTGACTATCAGAAGTCTGAGGGAAGAGAAACAACCTCCCCCACCTACCCTTTCCATGGGGTGCCAAGTTTCTTGGGGGTTGATCCCTGCCAAAATTTTGCTCCTTCTTGTTCTGCTCCACAACTTCCCATAGAATCTCCAGTAGGTTCTGGCACTTTTCTTTCTGAATTATACCTGAGCTATGTTTTTGGTCTTTTTTTAAAAAATCTAAAATGTTTCCTTCTTTCTGAGACAATCTGGTGACCAATATCTCTAGTCAGCCATCTTTGAGACACAGGTATTTCAGAAAAAAAGAAAAACTCTGATACAAAATTAAGGTAATCTTAGGCAAAATTTTCATGGAAGGTGGTGGAAGTGTCAGTGAATGAAAGAGATTTACTCATCTTAGACTAACATGTAAGAACTGAATAATTAGTGTTATATGCTGAATTTGCTCTCATATACGTTTTTGGATATCTTTTATCCAAACTCTCTCTTTGCAGGTACCTCTTCCCTCACTTTTCCTTCAAGTTTACACGTTGCATTTATTTTGCTAATCAGTAGTCTTACTATTCAGAATATAGAATTTGTACACAAGGGTTTTTTTTTTTTCTTTTCTGATTCATTGTGATGTATCTTAACAGTTTTTTGGAGAGCACCACTGAAATCATAGTTATGATAGTCTTTACTTAAGCTAAATCTGCCTGTGATTTTATGAACATATATTACATACTTCTGTTAATATGTATAGAATTCATGCTATTATTTGTATATGTGGGGAAATAATTTCATAGGTGGTCTCTTACAATTATAACATGTTTCCTGAGTTTCTGGTAGGATCTACAGTACTCATTTTCCTCTTACTTGATTTTTTTTGGCAGCTCCCTAAGTTAGAAATGATAATAATGCCAATATTAACAGAGTCAGAATAACACACATGATATCCTTAACATTTGGAGTTTGAAGCTTTATAATTTCTTTTTGTGTGCGTACATCATACATTTAAGTGAATGTGCACTCATCTCTATCTTTATATTATATTTACAGATACATGTGTCCATATTTGGTAAGAAAGTGAAAGTCTAAGGGCAAAGTATACTTTTCAGATTGAGGGAGCAAAATGCTTCATGCTATGACATTGCCTTTGGGCTATGGTTTCTTTGAATGAGAAGAAATCTATAACTATTAATCAAACCCAGTTTTACTTGACAACTTATACTTACTTCTTTACCTTTGAATTCTAAAGTTTAAGAGAATAGTATTCTCCAATTTGTCAAAATCTGACTGACTAATGAATCAAGTTGTAGAATTGGTTTGTGTCTTCATTTTCTTCACCTGGCAACATTCATTCTATCTCATTTTCTTCTGTCTTCCTGTCTTCCTCTAAATTCTGCTGCTTTTGTTGTTAACCCTGAAATACTTAATGTCTGAGGATCACATTTTAAATAATAAAGCCAAAAAGATTTCCTTCCTTAGAGTATTAGAGTTTTCTCTTTCTCTTTTGTAATTCTATTTAAAATCTCTGACATTTGTTGAAACAGCTGATTACATAAATGGAATGTATTCTTCACCAGTAAATGTGGACCCAGCCCCTACACATGCATACACATCTGGAGGGCAACAGACAGTCCTGAGAGTCAACTTAGTAAAACATCCAGTTGCACTGAATTGTCACTTATAAACTACTGAGAGAACTGAGGAAGGGTGGTTATTCCAGGCAAGAGCCCTGATGGAGTGTTTGTATGACTTCAATAATCTTTCCTGAAGACTTCCTTTCCTGTAGAAAAAGAGTTATGAATTTATATCTTAGCATAATATTTTTTGAGGGATGATGATGTTTGAGAAACCTAGCTTAAAAATGACCCCTCTTCACCACCTCAAGAGCTAGAATTCTTCTTATGCACTAGAAGAACTGGGCTTACCCAAGTCATGGATCCATTTAGAGGAATTCAGTGGACTAGCTATCGAAAATGCAAGTTGCCAAAATAAGGAAAGTAAATAGGGACTTGATCAACCAAAACTACTATTTGAACTTTTGCTGAAAATCAGATAGACAAAACTCATGAGTAACCAGTGAGCTATGGCTGAAAGCTTGAGTGAAAAATCCTGTCATGGAGGGCATGCAATGTTGTAAAACCTGTAGCAATGATTCAGAGATGGTGACCAGCACTAATTCTGCCAAGCAGGGTGCTCATCATATGCTGTTTTCCATCCTTCTAAAATCACTACAGTCACAGCTCCCAGCTCAGAGGAGACCTCCCTCTGCAATACATGAGACTTGACCCAACAGTGCCCAGCTGCAGTGTGGCCAATGTTTTATGAGGTGGCTTGGCACAAAGTGCTGTCCAATTGAGGGAAGGAGCTAATTAATTTAGGTTGTAGCATAAAAAAAGGACATTGAGAGTGAGATGAGAGCTGAGCAGACTTGCAGGAAGAGGTATTAGTGGGCCTCTGGGGTTTTGGAGTTTCAGTATGACCACAGATCTCCTCAGCTAAAGTGACCTGAGGTAGCCTCTGCTTGTGACAGGCAGCCGGACTTTAACACTTGCCCCTATATGTGAGCTATTGTGCTTAATTTGGTTCTGAGAGTGAAGGGATCTGACCACTGCTGATTTCATCACCTTTGGTAGGAAAAGCCACAGGACCTGTCTTACATAAAAGTATTAGCCAGCCAAAGCCAGTGAGTAGAAAAGGTGACTATGGAAAAAAAAAGCTTGACTTATGCAGACCTTGGGAGTAAAGAATGTATCTCTCTAAATGCTTCTCCTTACTTTCAGGAGGCATCAGCCCTCATCCAAATTGAAATAAGGCCCTCATTTGAGCGAATGCCAACTATTTAATGTGAAAATGAAGTAGTGAGGTTGCTTGCAAACCACGATTCAGATTTTAGGCATTTTACCCCTTTTAAATCCTGAACAATGACATGAAAAAGCTTATTTTAAAGTTGAACAGAAAGCTGATGGCAGAAAATCCTGAGACGTCGAACAAGGGAGCTCCTGAAATTTTGTAAGTACGTCCATTTTAAAAATACGAGGGTGTGCCTGCATGCATTTTTGGCAGCTATGGTTCTGTGGTTAGGTGAAAGTATTCGGACTAACCATGAATGGGAAAGAATTGATAATTTAGTACAGAGCACAGTGTGTTCAGTTCAACACACAGGAGCAAGATAATGTGATATAATGCCAAATGTGTCCATGTGCTCTTGTGGATCTAGCATATTAGCAAACTAGAAAAGTTATCTCCTCTGTTTGTATAAGCATGCCGCTGATATTCCTCATCTCAAGATATGTTCCAACCGTTTATATTTCATGCTTCCTGGAAAACAAAATCTCATACTGCCTGGAAGCTTTTGCTACTTTATGACATTACTGCCAGCATTTCATTAGAACCATATTTAGTGGAATACCTTTAGAAGAATTTTGTATACAAAAAAGTCTTAAATCTGAATGAAATCTTAATATGTTAATATATCTTAAAAAATAATAATTAACTTGAAAGAGGGCCAAAATTATTTGAAGGTAACATTATTTGTTGACCCAATATTTGCCTATATAATAAACCAAAAATAGTTGTGTTGCAAAAAAAAAAAAAGCAAACCCAAAATTAACCGAATGTTTAATTTATATGGTGCCACATAGACATAATTTAAAGGCTCAACAGAAAAACCCCAAAGAGAGCATAAAATCTGATTCCTGTTGTCACAGGACCAACAAGCACTTGGGGTAGGACTTGGCTTCAGAGAGACCATTGTATTAATACATACATAACATTCATTGTTTAACAACATCGATAATTTTTATCCTTACATTGGTTTTGTGGTTCTTGATTAGTTTCTGGGAGCCCTTAAATATAAGTGTTATAGAATCAAAAAAATGGAAAGGCTTATTTAAAGTCAGTCAATTGGTGGAAAGAAATGCACTAAACCATTTGGCTGTAAGTCTTATTAATAGGTTGATGAAGAGATATATTGAAGGTATGTATACTAGTAAACTCTGAATGTGACCCAATGTGGCTGAATGCAACTCTTCATGAAATAAATAAAAAAAAAACCCTGAATTCGAATGTATTATAAATATATTTAACTATAAACTCATTCAAGGTTTTCTAATCCTGATGAGTTGTAGGGATTTGTATAGCAGTAGGCCTATTTTGTCAAGTTGGCCCAGTCAATGAAAGAGTCAGGAGAAAAAAATGCAGAAGGTCTTCGGCAGCTGCTGCTGCTGCCTATGAAGACTTAATTGAATTCAGCATCTTTGATTTATATAGAGAGTATTATAAGAGTATATAATAAAGAGTAGGCAATTTATGAAAATTAAATATGCCCCATGCAATTTTATTTACAAGATGAACTAGTTCAGAAGTCCCTCTTTCATGGATAATATGAATGTAAATATTACTTAGCACCGGCTTAAACCTCTATATAGTTCAAAGTCGTGGACTCTAAGTTAATATTTAAAATTAGTGAGACACATAAAACAAAGTGTAGGTTCATTTTAACCATGTTCGCTATTTTTGTTAGATAAATGAATAATAATAAAACTCGTGTCACTAGCATGTGCATCAACAGGCACTATAATTTGTGGACAACTATAATTAATCTATGTTTTGGGATTCTTTTTCAAAATTGAATGTAGTTCTATTTTTCTTCTGAAACCTATTATGCCATATTTTGTTGTTGGAAAGCTAAACATAAATGGTCAGAGTTACATTTTCCTCCTGTGGTAGTCTGTGGTGATTTGAAATGGGCAAGACTCTTCCATGATCTGCAAACTGTACAGTGCTCTGTACCAGAACCTCACATGGGTCGCATGGCATAGCTGTCCTTTGTCCTTGAGTCTCTACCCTCTCCTACCTGGTGATCCTTGGATTTTCTTTCAGGATTTTCCTTCCTACTTCACCTCTTCCTCTACTTCCTCTCCTCCCATGCTTCTCCCTTCCTGTCTCCTATTGCTTCCCATCTTCCTTCTCTCCTTCCTATTTTTTGCTTCCTCCCCTTCCTTCATATATACATACATACAATATATATTTATTTATTTTATGGAAGCAGTACTTTGAATTGTTAAAAATTATAAAAATAACATGAAAAAACAACATATAGCCTCCAACCATAGAATACCATATTAAATTCTAATGGGTGTCTTTTTAGATTTTTTCATGCATATAACATATACAGATATTTCATAAGTGTGTAGTTTTCATATATATGGATACAAATAGTTTTATGTACATCTATGTGGATTTTGTATATATGAGTGTTTACATATATATATACACATGCATGCATATATGTATGTGTATTTCTGTGATTTGTCATTTCCTAACCTGCTTTTTCCAGTTAGCCATCTTTACTCTGCTGTTTCAGTACATTTGCACCTAATATAATACTCAAATCTTCTTTGACTTTTACCAGTTGATTCCAGAATGAACTTTGCTGCTGGTTTGTCCCAAATAGTACCCATTTCGCAGCCATCATTTTCATCTGGTGATTATGTCCCTCTGAGTCTCTCTTCATTTAGCAAATCCCTTTTATCATGGCACTGACTTTTCGAGAAAACAGTGCCAACTGTCCTGCAGAATGGGTCTCTGTATCTTGAATATATTGTCTAACAATCATAGGAAGAATGAATATATGGATTATTCTGGGATGGGATCCAGTTTGTTCTCTACGTTGACAACACTGTGATATCCTCTTCACAGGTTGAAAGTGAAATATCTGTTGATAAGTAATGTACTCTTGCTATCCAGAAGCTTTTAATGTATTTTCCTTATCCATCAGGATATGTTTCTATGTGTGCCTACATCTACCAAAACAGACGAGACCTCACTGTGCTCTTTCAATGTGCAGATTCAGATCTTTCCTCAGCCTGGGGATAGTATTTTTGATGTATCTGTTCCATTTGTTTCTTCCAAAATACTCAGTATTTGCTTGCCAGGTCTTTTATAACTCATTTCCCTTTTACCATATGACTCCTACTCCTCTTTTTGTTTTAAGATATAATTTAATACTAATTTAATTCCTGTGCTTTAAGATATTTCTTAAAATGAGGCTACTGATTCTGGTTGCTCAGTGGGCCAAACTCTCCTTTATTATTTACTGATTTGTTTTGAAAATAATGATAATATCTACAGGGTATTTTTTTGTATTATATTGGGATCTTCTCAAGCATTTATTATTCATTTTTATTCAAGAAGATCACCTGTCTGAGGCAGCAGTGTGTATTCAAATTGTTTACTTGGTCCTTTTTTTAAGGCTATGGTGGCCCTGTGGGTGAACAGGTATTTTTCCTGCCAGCACACTGGAGCCCAGGTCAGTTGATGAATATTGGTGAAACTCATAGGACTCCTGCTGTGGCGATCTGCCCCATAAACCTATGGGCTACGAGTGGGATGTCAACACCCTCCTCAGGTCCCTGGAAGAAGCCTCTATGCTCTCTATCACCCTATAGTCTCTCAGCCACATGAAGGCAAAGAAGCCTTCTTATTTGCAGTCTTGGAAAGTAGAAGACAGACCACTGAGAGAAAAAACCCACAACTCAAGAATACTTCACACAATCAGAATTCATGCACATGTCAGGGTGAAACACGTGAACTCGGGGATAGGAAAGAACTGACTGAGTGCCACCCAAGGTCCCCATATGAGGAAAATACATGAGAAAAGTTTATAACTAAACAACAAATTAACCCAAGTAGGGACCTCAACCTGGGCGAAGAAAGAGAAAACCGTGGTGATGTGGCAGTGTAGCCCAGGAGTTACATGCACAAGCTCTGAGCGGCTCACCTGGATTGAGTTTCTGATTACGTCACTCATTTGCTGTGTAAAATCAGGCAAGTATTTAGCATGTTTCTGCTTCATTTCCTTCATCTGTAAAATAAAGAATGAGAATAATGGTAGAGCTTATTCCACAGTATGATTCCAAAGAGTGAGTTAATAAATGTAAAAATGTAGAAGAGAATCTGACACATAGTATATACTCAGTAAATGTTCTCTCATTGTTATTCTATATATTTTGTTTAAGAAAACACTGCCTAAGAATATATAATATGAGTCCTGGACCTTTGAAATAGAAGAGACACTCCATAAAGGAAATTTTGATACAGTAAGCACTGAACTATCTCAGCAAACCATAGGTAAGTGGGGACAAGAAAGTAGAGATAGAAGTATCTCAAAAGGTGGGGGGAGGATGTAAGGAGGGAGGAATGGAGGATATAAAGTATCTGTAAAAATTCTTTTTATATTGGAGAAGTGTGGAAGCAGGTAGGATTAGAACATTGTGGTGGGGGAAATAGGAATGTAGCTAGTGTCTTGTTTTTCAAACAATCAGAATGCCATATGTGTTTGATTAAGAGAGCAGGGAAAGAGATTGTAATCATTAAGGAAATGGAAAAATACACCAGAACCTGGACATTAACATGAGGGAAGGAGGCATGAGCAATAATTTAATCATACTAACAAAGCCAAGGGAAAGAAAAAATAGGCAAACAACCATGTAAATTAGTGGTAAACAGTGGAGTAAGGTGAAAGGAATAAAATCAACAGCAGTAGGCCTTGTGCTAAATGAGAATGGACTGAATTCACCCTTTAAAGGACAGAAATTATTATTTTGGGTTAAAAAATAGAGTTCAGATATGCGAGTTTACAAACAAGTTCATATTAAGAATCAAAACTCACTCTTTTTTCCTCTCTCTTCCCTCTCATCCTCTCTTTTTTCTTTTCTCCTTTCCTTCCTTTTGTTCTTTCTCTCTTTCCAATAAAGGGATTGGGCAATATAAAGAAATGCAAACCAAAAGAAAATTGCTATGATAACATTAATATTGGGCAAATTTAAATTTAAGGTTAAAATCATATACTTGGCCACAAAGAAATCTTTACTAAATTCAAAAAAGGAGAGAATTTATAGGACACATAGTCTATTAAAATTAAAGCTAAGTAATAAAGTGGAGATCATATTGAAAATTCAAAATACTTAAAAATTAAGAAATAATACTAGATAGCACTTGGACCATAAAATAAATAGAAAGGTAAATAATTTTCTATAAATCACTGGGGAGGGAAATACTTCATTGAAATCCAATGGAACCTAACAACTAGCAGGTCTCAGAAAAAAATGTATAATGTTATATATCACTGTTATTAAAGAGTAAAGATGAAATTAAGTAACTAGCTACTTACCCTAACAAATTTGGAAAAATGAACTATAAAATAAACCAAGAGAAATAGAGAAGAGGGAATTAACTGGTGAAAACCTAAACTTAATGAAATATAAAACAAAAATTCTTAAAAGGATAAGTCCAAAAGCAGCTTCTTCAAGGGAGAATTACAGATTTTCATTAAACTTCACCTAAGTATCTGACAAGATCAGGCTCCAGTAAATAAAATAGATGGTTCAATCAAATTAGGGCAATTAAATTTCAGGATAGTTTGAAAAAGATACTATTTATCAAGACAAGGGCATAGAGCAGGAAAATAAAAAGGAGTAACACTGTATCCGAGGTAGTAACAGTGGAGTTGTGGCCACACTTGCTCCTGAAAAGACAAAGAGAGAAAGCTATAACTAGAACTTGGAAGGAAATAGTTGTGCAAAGAAGCTATCTTCAGCAGCTTTTTGCGGATTGCTGCAGCCAGCCTGAAATGATACTGTGGGGTTGGAGGCAGAGGAATACTCTTTCCCTGCTGTCTCCTGCTGAGACTCCCCATTGGTGACCCAGCTGGAAGCCAGAGGGTCTGGAGTTCACCAGCAGGTCCATATAGGTGAGCCTACTGGGGCGCCTTGGAGGGGCAAGCTGAGGTATCCAGAGCAGCACCAAATTCAGAGGGTGAGTTCTCAAACTAAAGTAATACCTCTAACATATTTCATGCTGGAGAATTGTCGATTGCTGCCTAAAAACATGAGACATATATTGTTGTGGATAATGGCCAAAATACCATTAATTTAAATCATATTGGTGGTCTTTCTTTGTAGAAAGAAGGAAACACGAAAGCAATGGTCATTAAGTTGAGAAAGTCGTTAAAAGCACAATTACAATGTGTTCTTGTCAAGAATGTGACTTGCTTAAAGCTTTGTGATAATATAGACATTTCAATGAAAGAATCTCAAGAGCCTATTTAAAAGTTTCTAAAGAATCTTAGCAATCCATGTTGAATCAATAGGTAAGTCGCATATACTACACAGGGGAACTGAGGTTGCAACTTTATTTTGATCAAAGGAAAATTGCTGCCATCTGAAGAAGGGAAGACAGCAGCTTTTATGGTGACTTCTCTTACTTCACTAGCCAACTCAAGTATTGGCTTTGCCCACCATGTGGTTTTACAGACACATTGATGGGGCATTGAAGAAATCAAAGTGTGAAGCACCAAGCAGTACTCTAACCAATATTAACCAGCACTGTGGCTTGATATTTTAAGCATCCATAGACATTTCAGAATGGCTTCTTTATCTTTGGCAAAGAAATCCAGTTCTTCTTAAATGCTGCAAGGCAGTAGGTATTTGGGCAGACTAGAAAGAAAGAAAGAAAAAAAACCACAAACAAATATGATATTCATTTATTTCCCTTGCTCTTATTCACATGTGCAGTCTATACTCCTTATTGATTCCATCATACCAAACTGGGTGAACGATTAGCCCTCAAAAATCTGTAATTTCTGTTATTGATTGATTGGGGCAACACCATACTGCTGAACTCTTTCAATGTCAGTAATAACACACAAAACACCAGGATGTGGAAGAGGTAGGAGTCTCCCCTACTCCTTTGATTTCCTCACCTCTCCCGTTTTTATAACGCTTGAAAATCTTCAAGACTTACACAGGTAGCCTTGACAAAAACTTCATATATGATATCAAGTAAGAGAATCATAAAAATTAAGAGTTGAAAGAAATCTTAGAGATTAACTAGTCCAAATTCTAATTTTAAGGATGAGGAAAGTGAGATTCAGGAACTTATGAATTGCATAAGGAAACACAGTCATTGGTGGCCAGAACTAGAAATCTATGTCGTCGTATCTAATTAATTGCTTTTTATATTATTTTCTAATAACTATTAAATAAAAAATGTAATTTAAAGAAAATTTTCATACCTACCTAAAAAAAGTACTGAGAAAGCATTTAAATAAAAATCAAAAGAGATAAATAGTGCAGGATTGTGGTACTAAAAAATTAAATCTATTCTTAACCTAATCACCAAATTAAATTATGTTTATATTATAGAAAAAATGATATAAATTATAATTTTTATTATAATTTCAAATTAGGGTACTTATTAATCTCATGATCTTTTAGCATATTTATCTATATGGTAGATAATATACTTTATTTCTTTAAAGATTTTCTTATGGCTATTGATAGTAAAGAGGAAAGAAATCTTAATTCACATACTTTTTTTTGAGGTGAGAGAGAACAGTTAGATATTTTGTTTTTAATTTTACAAAAGGGCTAGACTTATAGAATCCCAGAATTGGAATGGCATGAACTGATTTCTAGTCAACCTTCCTACCCAAAATAGGAATCTCTTCTGCAGTGTCCCCAAGAAGCAGACCTGTGGTCTCTGCTTGCATATTTCTAGTAATAAAAAACACACTATTTGTGAAACAATATTTTTACCAAAATGACATAAAATTCTCCATATTGAGCCTAGCTCAGTACCCCAACCCTGTAACTTCAACTCAGTAGTATTAGTTCTTCTTCTCTCTAAGTAAGAAAAGAAAAAATGAATGTTTGCTCTTTGTTTTGATAGCCATTACACAAACATTTTGAGATTGTTATTCTATCTTAAACGTTCTCTTCTTTGCATCAGCATTTCCAGTTTCTTTAGTTGTTTCATATAAAATATGGCTTTGGGTTCCCTAGCCATTTTAGTGGTTATAGTAATTAGTCAGTGTACTCCCAGAAATTGATTCTCACACAATTATTGTGAGTTCTCAACACCTTTTTTTGTGTGTGTGTGTGTGCATGTTCTAGGATTTGCTTATGAGCTCAAGTTGGTCTATTATGTTCCTAGATTGGGGCAGTGTCATCGTAGCTTATGTTGAGTTGAGGGGAGGGGGATCAATAAAATATCTGGATCTTCTCAGTATAAAGTTTGGCTAAATCTCTATGATCCTGTCCTGGTGAAATTCAGTTGATGAAACTTAAATGTAGAATTCTAAATTTTTCCCTGCTAAATTTTTTCATGGTTTGTTCACAGTGTTCTAGCATTTTTAAGCTGACTGGGGCAAGTGACAAAACTTGGTAGGCAACCTGGGGCTTAGCCTAGGTAAAGATAGACTTGGCATGGTATTTAGTGAGATACCGCACTCTGGACCCTGAGGAATGGGATTGGGAGGGTGGACACTCTAGTCTTTAAGGGACCACACCAATGGGTATAAACAAGTATAAAAAGGGGAGTGAAAGAGAAGGGGAATAATTAAAAGCTTCTTAAAACAAAGTCCATTAATTTCTCATTTTGTCTGAAGCTCACTAAAAATAGGGCCTTCTTATTAAAGATATATTGATACTTAATTAAATAAGACCCATCATTTCTGCCAAAAATTATCATAGGGTGAATTAGGGGCAAATTAACCAAGGATTATTTGTTATTTTGATTTAAATTTCTTTGGAGCAGGATTTTTTTTAGCCTCAGCACACTATTAACACTTTGGGCCAAATAATTCTTTGTTGTGGGAGGATTTTTCTTTGCAAAATCTGTGAAACATTATTAATTTGTTAAGTATTTGTTAAGCTCGTACAATGTTCCTGGTACAATTCTACACACTGTGGGTACAGCGGTAAACAAAACAGATGAAAACCCCTGCTTTCTTGAAGCACACATTACTACATGTGTGCATGCATGTGCATGTGGACACAAGTTTGGGCACGTGTGCTAAACGTTGAATAAAGAAACAAAAATAGAAAAAATCACGTGGTGCTACAAAGTGATTGAGGTTCTCTGAAGAAAAGTAAAGTAGGATAAGGCATAGAATGAAGAGACTATGTGTGGCTATTGTCAGTTGGTAGAGAAGAAGCTTGTTTGAGGAGACGACATTTGAACAAAGGATGGAATCATGTGAAAGAATGAACCATGGAAGTTCTTAGAAAAGAACATTTTAGGCAGAAGAAAGAACATTTTGTGGGCTGAATCTGTTCTTCCAAATTCGTATGTTTCAATCTAATATTAAGTACTTCGGAATGTGACTATTTGGTGGCAGGATGTTTAAAAAGGATAATTAAGGTAAAATGAGGTCATATGGGTGGGCCTTAATCCAATATACTTAGTATTCTTATACAAAGGAGAAAATTTGGACACAGATACGTGTGAGCACAGAAGAAAGACCACGTGAGGACCCATAGTGAATGTGGCCATCTGCAAACCAGGGAGAGAAGAATGCAAACCTTCTGACCAACACCTTGATCTTGGACTTCCCACCTCCAGAATTGTAAGAAAATAAGTTTCTGTTGTTTAAGCCATATAGTCTGTAGTTTTTTGTTTTGGTAGTCCTAGCAAACTAATACAACCAGGTGGACAGGAAGGAGGTTGCTGTGTTGGGTGGACAGCAGGTAGGCCAGAATGAAAGAGGGAGGGAGCTGTAGATAGTGGGATTAGAAAGACAGGGACCAGACCATGTAGTGACAAGGGAGCTAGACTTTGTTCTGAGTGTAATGTGGACAGGTTTTCAGTGGGGGACGGACATGAGTGACTTACATTTAAAGAAGAACAATCTGTCTGCAGTATGAAAATGTAACTTTGGAGTGCTAGAGCAGAAGCAGGAGATTGAGTAACAGGCACGTGTGGTAGTCCATGGAAGATGACAATGTGGCTTGGACCAAGCTGCTGGTGCAGTAGGTGAGCACTGGTTGGATTCAGGGTATGTTTTGAGGATAGAGCTCACAGATCTTGCCATGGACTGGAAGTACTGTGTAAAGGAAAAAGGAAGCACATACAAATCTTAGGGGTTGCACCTAAGTAAAAAGGCTAATGAAGGTTCTATTTTCTGACATGGGGAAATTTGAAGGAAAAATCCTCAAATATGGATTGCTATGTTTTGTTATGTGTGCAATGGAATATTTTCCCTTAATTTATAAATTTACAAATATAACATTTGTGGGAAAGTGCAAAGAATACAGGAGCATCTAAAGTAAAAAAATCCCCTTCGTAACTCCTGAGAGTTGAGTACATTAACAGTTAATGCTGCATCTTTCTAGATCATTTCTTCTAGGTATATTTAATACTCTTCTCTCTCTCTCTCTCTCTCTCTCTCTCTCTCTCTCTCTCTCTCTCTCTCTCTCTCTCTCTCTCTCACACACACACACACACACACACACACACTTCTTAGAAACTGATTTTTCCTATAATGAAAAAAGTGCCAGAATTCTCAAAAATCATAGAACACAATGGAACATGCATTTATCTCCCTCCCTCCCTTAAGTTTAAGTGAGCTTGCTAGAATTGTATGTAAAAGGTCAGATAGTGGGTGGTAAAACCACCACTTTGAGGAAAAAAAGAGTGACATTCTGAAATGGCAATAGTTGGTGTTATTCTGGGCTCCAGATTGTGGATCTCTATTTTCAACTGGATTTAGCTTTTATTAAGGTGAATTTTCTTCAATGGATTCAAATGTTATTTGTCTATAATCTTTCAAGTGGATCATTTGAGGTCTGGAGAAAGTAATATATGGAGGAGTCATTTTTTGTTTGATTAATTATTATTATTTTAAATGCTCTAGATCTTTTTATGCAGTGATCTCTTTTCCTGACATATTTACATGGTTAAATCAAATGTGAACAAGGAGATTCAAGAAACCAAATTTACTTGCTAAATTCACCAAGGTTCTAGATGGGAAAAACAGAAATGAACTGGTTCCATATAAAACATGCAGAGAAAGGGCAAAATAAATTTAAATCCTACATCTGAAATAGTTTAACAGATTAAAATTTTTAACCCATAGAGGTACTGTAAAATAAGATGGAGTGAAAATTATTTTTGTGGTTACTACATTATTACGTCACATAGAAACACAGTGTAATATGTTGTATATGATTCTGGAACAGAGGTTCTCAACCATTCTCTGTTCTGTTCTTTCTGTTTCTTCTTTTTCTCAATCCCCATACAGAAAGAAATACATTCTAGAACAAATAGGCTACACAGAGCTCTCAAAGAAAAAAAGTGAATAAATTCAGAGGACCACATTCAGCTCTGGAAGAAACATAGATAACATAAGAGATGAGGTATTTGGAGAGAGAAATGATGTGTCTATAGCAGTCATTATGACAAGCTATTGATATAGACATCATATTTAATCCTTACATGAACCTGATGAGTAGTAGTCGTATTCCATTTTGTGGACAAGCTGTTTGACCCAGAGAAATTGAGTGACCTGTCCAAGTTCTACTCTCTAGTAAGTTGCAGAAACAGAGAGGAACCCAGACCTGTTGGACCTCAAGGATCAGGTTGTCTTGCCATGATAAAGTGTCCTCTGCTTTGCATATGAACACTGAACCAGTGTTTACTAGAGCGATCATCAGTGAGGGATATCATACATCTGACACTTCCCATTAGCTCATTTATATTAAAAATATTTTAAAATTACAGTTCCTATTTCTATTACTAAATAATAATACTTATTGTATCTCAGTCATAACACTTCACTATACACATTATGAATGTGAAATGGGAATTATTAAAATTTTTATTTAGAAATGTGAATATGAAATCAATAGCTCCCAAGATGTACAGAGAAAATATATAATTAGTTCTTGGGTTAAGTAATTTTTCCTTCTTCAGTTAGTCTTTCTAGTATTGAAAGAAGATAGAAATTTTGTTATTTTAAATTATTTCTTAGTAGTATAATTAATTACTCTTCTGTGGGCTATTAATGATTTATTTTGTAAATGGTTACAAAATGGGATATTTTATTATATTTCTGTACATATATTTTTCAGTGCAAGTGTTAAAATTAACATATATTATTACTTGGGTTTTAAACTTTCCTGTATTTCTTTACATTTAGTTAGTAGAGCGCATCTAAAGATAGTCAAATTCCTAGTTTTTTGGTGTGATATTAAGCAATTGGATATGATTTATACTATATATTACTTCTGAATCATGAGCTTTTATGATATGTGTAAATAATTAATATGTTCACTATATTTCTCACAAATAATTTTGTCCTAGATACAGGAAGCTTTCTTCTACAAACAGGTTAGATAAGTAGGAGTGAGAATTGTTTCTTAAGTTTTAAAACTGGAAAAAGTGGGAATAACATTTTAAAGATATTTAACTAATACATTTTTGTCTTTTATAATTCCCAGATCCAGTTTCTTTATGAAGACCCTCAGTTGGCTGAAGCAGATCACAAGTATTTCTCATTATAAAAAAAGATAACATTTTTCTATTAAGACTGAGACAAGTGTCTTCTTTCCAGAAGAAGGAAGGTAAGATGTAGGCAAAGTTCTACCCAGAGAAGAAGAGGAAGTAGGGAGTCACCTGCTTCTCCCAGGGGATTATGGGAAAAGGAAGATGGAGGTCAAATACATGACAAGACCTCCTACTTTGGACCCAAATCTCAGGTAAAAATTTGTCTTGCTTACCTTAAGAGAAAAGCCTAAAGCAGAGAAATATTAGATCACTCTCCCTTTTGGAACCCTAGAAAGAGATTGCCTTAGAGTACAGTTGCAAAACAACATGGCAGGGGTATAGTGATGGTGCACATTAGTGCAGCTATAGCAGAAGAAGTTATCTGAATAAATAAGCCTGCCTGTGAGTTCTCAAGCTGAACATGGACCCTGATGTCGTGGAAGACACTGAGAAATTCTGGCATACTCTGAATGGGAAGGAGAATATAGTTAAGAGTCTGACTGGTGAACCTGCTAGAGAGGCTTATCCTAATAAAGGCAAACATGTTTTTACCAGGACTGGAAGACTTGTTGAAATAGGGATTGAATAGAAGTTATAGACCTCATAGGAGGCTCACAAGGCAAGTGAAAGTGGAAGTAGGGCGGAGTCACCAAGATATGCAAACAAGAAAACACCAGCTGCCTGGAAGCCAGCATCTTGTCATGGAGTGTATAGTGCCCTTATAAAAATCAGAATTGTATAGATCAGATCTCTATTTGGAATTGGCTGTCAAAATTTATAATTATATACATACACATTTAGAATAACTGAACTAATTTTTTTTGTGTGTGTGTGAAAAAGCTGATATTGAATAAAAAAATTCTGAAATGGCATTGTGGATTTTCTCCCTGTGCTGCCTATTGACAATCAGATATTAGAAGTGCTTGAACTTAAACCAACCTAAGTGATTTACAATGGAATTGCACCTTTTGTAAACTGTGTCCTTTAAATGTTGGCTTATTTTTTAAAAATTTGTTGGAAATCTTTAAGAAAAGTTTTTAATGACTGGGGTGTTAAAACTTAAGCTTTTAAACCTTTTTAACAAATTGGAATTTTTGAAAACAATGCTTGCAGCAGGAAAATAATGATGTTTATATCCAAAAATTGAAGAAGAAAATGAACAAATTAAGTGACATGAGCTCCAATGGATTTGAGATTTAATTTATAAATTCTATAATTGCAATTTGGAATATCTTGACTTGTGGAAATAATCTTTTCACGGAACTTTTATTTTGTTTGAATAATTCTTAAATTCTGTATTGGAATTGAAACTGAGCAGGCCTACGGTTTTGCAGTGTCTGGATTTGGAAAAGTATTCAAAGGATCGTAGAGACAACTTACTTTAATAATTTTTGCTCAAAGCAAAGTTCTCTGGAGAACTATGATTGAAATTATTTGGGTTGCAAAATTAACCTATTTCAGCATATTAAAAAGAATAAAATAGAAATGAGAATAGCCTTCATTTGTCAGGTATTTTTCTGAGCACATCAAAACCTTTAGAAGATATTTTTCTCAATTCAAAAAAGTATGTTTCATAAATAAATTCCACTTGAAAATGTTAAAATTTCAAATTAACTTATAATAAAATATGATTTTAATGAATATTTCAGGAAATTTTATGAAAAACTTAAAAATAATAAGACCTTAATGAAAAAAATACCCCTAAAATGGGTATGGAAATGTATCAAGACTAGTTATTCAACATATTTATTTTTAGTGTTCAATCTTTTTCCAATTTGGCTTTATATATGTTTTATTTTTGTTTTAAAATTATAATTTTGAAAATAATTTTAGAATTAAACTATTTTATATATTTACCAATCTAATAAAATCAATTATCAGTTAATAAATAAATATTTTGAAAAATAATATCATTTTAATGATTTTAGTACTTTTGTGCATGCTCAGATGTGTCCTGGTTGACAAGAAATTATCTAGTCACCTTTTTTTAGTAGTTGCATGGCCTTGAGAAAATTATTAACTTCATTAACCTTTAGTGTTTTCATTTATAGAATGGAGATGGTATTATTTATCTCAAAGTCATGTATGAGGGATAAAGAAAATAATATATGTAAAGTGCTAATCACAGTACATATACTCTGTATATAGCTCTATATACTCTGTAGTATATAGTATATAGACTATATACTCTGTATATAGTCTCTGTATATAGCTCACTTAATAACTAGCAATATTATTAATATTATAATGGTTGTTTTAAAAGTGGCTACAATCAAATAGACAATCAACAAATATTTAAGGAATATTTTCCACTTGCTTTACACTATGGTAGGTTTTATGGCAAATGCAGGAATAAAACAGTCTCTCATAACCTGCTAGAAGAGTTGCCATTTACACCCATGAAAAATATAGGAAAAATAGTTTTACTCAACATATTATAGTTTTAAATGCATATCTGTTTGGTAAGGACTTTGAGATAGGAGAGAACACTGTGAGCTGGTGTTACTATTTATTCTTTACAATATGTTCAGCACTATATGAGAAGCTGGAAGTACAAGAAGACTGAGTTCTCGGTCTCAAGAAAGTCAGACTCTCCTGAATCAAGGGAAGCTTCCTGTGTCGGGTGAGAGGCACTGTTTTGGGCTGTAGAATAGATCATCACATGGAGGGGGTAAGCATTTTAGGGGGGGTTTATGTGGGAGGTTGGCTTGGCTGGAATGGACGGAGTATTGGAGGGCTGGTGAGACGTAAGGCTGAGTAGGCAAAGTGAGAAATTCCACAATAAAAACACTTGGGATTGCTTTCTGAGCATGGCATTTGTGTGATGCCTGGCATAAGAATATATTTCCTGAGTCCTGTTAGGTTGCTAAGTCTTCTGTTATTAGCTTCACAATTCTTACATTCCTCCTGTATTACGCTGAGAACAAATAATACAGGCTTCAATCTTTTTAACACTCATCCCTGTATCAATCAATTCTCAATCATGTGGAAGGCTGGCATTAAGAGCCAGACTGTGGCGTGGAGTAATCACGTGGCTAGATTTTTCCAGACATTTGCCACAGAAAGACAACCATAGTATATCAGACCTCATTTCTTTATTTTATAGGAGGAAACCAAGGCCTGTGGCAGTTGCCTAAGATCACACTGGCTGTGTGGAGGGCTAGGACCCAGACTCCATTCTCCTGACGCCTGGCGGTGACTTTTTCCACTACATCAGCATCCCCAGAATGTGATCCCAGGAAGGTTCATTCCAGGAGGTGTTAATTGGGGTTTTGAGAACAAAGGGTTCTAGGGAGAAAAATAATCTGGGAAATACTGCAAATTTAATCCTTCTCTCAAAGGTCCAAAGTTCACAGTAGCACATTAAAGACTTAAGAGAGTTCCAACAGTAAGAAAAAAAACAAATGTACATAATAATGTTAAATAGTTAAAATAACTTTCTTGCAGAGGAAGACTTTTCTTGGTGTACTTTTCTAATGGGGAATTATCTTCCCTTCACACCAGTTTGAGAAGACCTTACTACCCTGCTTTCTCATTTTTCAAATTTAGAGTAGCCCAACAGACTGTGTTGGGGGCAGCTGAAATGAGGAGCCAGGATTCCCACTGAGAAGACAGGCAGAAGGGCTTCACAGCAGGGCTTCAGCCTCACAGGTGATGGAAGGAATAACTGGAACGCCTCAATTTATTGAGTGTCTTCAGACTGATGAGGCATATCCTGGGCTGAAACATGAGCTAAGTGTATCTTATTTCTCATTTATTGGAAGCGGTATGGCTAACAGTTAAGAGGTTGAACTAGGTGTCTGCTAGCCTCATTCTTGTCTAGCTATGCCATTTAACAGCTCTCTGATCTTCACGGTAGTTTTTTAGTTCTCAGAGCCTCCATTTTCTCATCCACAGAATGGGGCTGGTGATTCCTAAATCTCACAATTCTTGTAAGAGTGAAATGCTGCAATATAGAACATCCGATGTGTTATATGTAATGGACCATATATATAAGAATCTTTGCAGAATTCTTGGAACCTAGTGTGTGCTGGTGCTGAACTATGTGAATACTGTGTGATAGCTCCTGCTCATTGGGTTCAGTGGATGTGACAGGCATGTGTAAGTGCCTTTACACATGTAAACATATATGTAACATATATATGTATATAAATGTACTTTATACTTCATATATTTGAAACCATAGCTGCCATATCCTGTATGCCAACTAGTCTGCTAAGGTTTTTTATGAATTATTTATTCTTGACAATAATCATGAGTTCATTCTTGTAATATTTCCATTTTTATGGGGGAGAGAATTAAGGCACAGAAAGACTAAATAACTTACTCAAGGTTACACAATTAATACATTGGCAGAGCCAGGCTTTGGATCCAGTAAGATGTTATGTTTTTTGGCCTCTTTGATGAAGATAAACTATAGCTTTATTTTGAATTTTAAATTTTTATTTTTGTGTTAGCCATATAAACAGTATAATCTAGAAGATGTTCGGGAATTATTTTAAAATATATAAAACTCAATAATATTAAAATAAATCTAAAAAATTTTAAAAATCTATTATATAACCATCCAAACATTAATTTCATGTGATATACGCCCTTCTAGCCTTTGCACAAAAGCATATTTTTTTCGATAATTATAATTAATGTTATGCTCTTCTTTATTCCTAATGATTAGATCATAATGGTTTTAATTTTAATTTTAGTTTTCATAGTTATTATTTTTAATGCCTACACAATATTTCATCAAGATAACATAACATAATTTGCTCAATCATTCCTACACTGTCAAGAATTTTGATCTTTTCTAACTTTCCAATTATTCTGCATACATAATCTAGTGTTATTTTTTATTTTGTGTAATTTTTTTTTCATTTCAGCATATTATGGGGGTACAAATGTTTAGGTTACTTTTAATTAAAAAAAAATCCCAAACAAAAAAGCAAGCAAACCTAAATCATCAACATTATTTGTTAATTTAGAACTCAGTATTTATTTGATCAATTGTGTTTTGGGATTCCAGTCACAGAATATCATAATCCTTTGGAAAAGCCACTTAGTAATTTCTGGAATTTTTAAAGCCTGGCTGGGGTTGCATATACACTATTCTTTCTAAGAGAACATGGTACAGCCCGCTCGCACAAACATCCCCCGTGGGCATTTATCACCACCCATATTTCACACTCAGAAATGGAAGAGGGAGTGGCCAAATAAGTCAAAGTCCTGCAGAAGAGAAACACGGTTCCTATTATCGGTCACTTGAAGTAAGTTACACGGTGTCAACCAGTCTGCTAAAATGAACTTCCATGGCTGGTTAAGTGTTTTCTGCATTTTTTTTTTTTTCCTCTTTTAGTGGTTCCCAACCTTTTTGGCACCAGGGACTGGTTTCATGGAAGACACTTTTTCCACAGGGGTGGGGTGGGTGGGTGGGGAGGGGGGATCTTAGGCGGTGATGCCAGTGATGGGGAGCAACTGTAAGTACAGATGAAGCTTCCCTGCTAGCTAGCCCCACCGCTCCTCACCTCCTGCTGTGCTGTGCAAGGGGAGCCAAGTGGGAGGAGCGTTCCTAGGTTTCATGGAAGGCAATTTTTCCACGGACAGGAAGGTGGGGCGGAGCCCTGTGGGCTGGTCCCTAACAGACTGCAGATGGTACCAGGGGTTGGGGAGCGCAGCTTTAAGTTATACTCAGTGTTGCTGTTAACAAAAGAATATCCCTCTTTTATTTCATTAAAAATATACTTATTATACCTCTGCAAGTACTGGATCCAGAAAACATTTTTTTCCCTAATTGATTCCACCTGCACTAAAATTACATTTTTCATTCTCCTTAACTGCAGTCAGTATTACGGGTTTTGACAAAATATGAGATATTCATACACATTTTATCCGTTGGACTTTTTGCTGAGGTTATAGAATATATATAGAAATGGCTTGGCTGCAGTTCATTTTGCCATCTAACATTTAGCTACTGAATAATGCCACATTATCTATTTTTGGGTCATACTTATATTAGAAATAAAAGTTTATTGAGGTTTACAGACTTTTTCTTACTTCTTTTTTTCAGAGTGAGGCATACTTTAAATTTGGTATTGCAATTTATCCCAACAGTGTAGAGCCTGCTTAGGAAATGGTTCATTTTCCAGAGTATACTGCAAGGTTAAGTTTTGTGTACCTTTCTTCCAGGGCCAAGTACAGCTTGCCTACATCTGCAACCCTAGGGGATATGGTCACTGCACAAACTTCATATTTTTAAATGGAAAAGAAGAAGCAATAGTTCTCCAAAGACTCCTTTAAGAAAGGCAAAATTATGGAACTTGAGTATTTTCTGAAATGTTTGGCTTCATCATATATTTACATTAGGAACCCACTGTTTTCCTTAAGCCCTCAAACTTTTATTTTAAGACCTGTATCATTCTAAAGCTATAAGTTAACTGCCTAAGGATGGAATTTTACAGGATGTGCTGTGGACAGGGTGTGGGCAGAGGAAAGCATATGTTTTCACACTTTAAGTTGTTAGGGAAAATGGTATTTGAGCCCAAATTGGCAATCACATGGCAGGAAAATCTTGCTTGGTCAAAAAAAAAAGAAAAATTTGTCTGCTCTGTTGAACCACATGATTGAGCTCTTCATAATCATGTACATTTTTTTTAATTGTTCACGTTTTTAAGCAAAATTAGAAAAAATGTTGGGAAAGAAAGGATCTCGAGATCCTAGATTGAGGTTAGATTTCCATGAGCATTTCCATCTTCCATTGTGGTGCCAGGATTGCAACATCCATTCTAGCTGACAAAAGTATAACTAGAGCTCATCTTCAAACTCTCTAGCCACTAGACATTTCCACTTAAACATCTTGCCACCATCTGAAACTTATTTAATTTTGAACTCATCTTTTCACTGCCCCTTAAAACTATTCCCCTTCTTGAATTTCTTATATTCATCTCATCATCATTTTCTCATCCCTCAGACATAGGAGACTTGAAATTAATTTTAACTTCCTCTCCCTCCCATTCAATGAGCCATCAAGTTCTTCATTCTATCTTTCCCAAGTATCTGTCCCCTCCTGGTCATACCCATATACCCTTATACCTTGGAAACAGCACACATCTGATCCAGAATGTGTTTTGGAGTTAAACACCCTAGCATCAAATCTTAACACTGTTATTTACCATCCTGGGTAAATAAAATAGGGCTGGTACAGCTACCTTGTACAATTGGGGTAACAGTGAAAAATAATGTACATAAAGCATAAGGCTTGACACCAACCAGGCTTTATAAAAGTAAGTTAGGACTATTAATGGATTTTCTTCTTGCTGCTCCCCTCTTTTATGAACTCAATAACACTAAACCAGTTTAACTATTAATAAATTATTTTAATCATACCATCTTCTCCACCCTCTGGATTTTCCACACCCCAAAGCCTGGTTATAAGGTATGTGGTCAGCACTCTCTTTCTATGCACACTTGAATGCTTCACTGCAGCCAACCAGAGTAACAGTCCCCAGAAACTAGTTTACATTTTCCTAACTTTTGTGTTCTGCTTTGGCTCACACTGCCCTATTCAGCTGGAGTTTCTTCTCTTTGTAAGTCCTTTCTATATTTCCAAATCTTATAGACTCTTCAGGATGAGGTCAAATCCACCATTTTGCAAAGTCACCCCTAACCAGGGAATATGGGAATAATTTTGTCATCTTTGGAATTTCTTTGCTTCTTAAAGTCAGTTACTAATTTGTTGGGAAGTTCGTCAGTCTATACCTTATGACATGGTTTTCAATGTTATTCTGAAATTTTATTAATATGTATTATTGTTATTTGACCTTTCACATGTTTATTTCTTAGCTCATCAATTGTTTTTTCAGTTCCTTGAAGCCACAAAGCATGTGTTTTACTTTGTAGTGTCTGTCACAATCCACCTCTCTCTCACTTTTTCCAGTGTAGAAACCATGAGTGGGGGGAAATTTTTCTGTATACTTAGTGCCAGGTCTACTGGGGAGAAGGGTATCATGGATATGGCAGTCCAATACTTTGACCATCTGCTCAGAGATTTTTTTTTACTTTTCTGTAGCCCTGGGAACTACCTCCTTCACATATTTGAGTTTTTGGATACTTCTGGTGATAATCTTGGTGCTGTATATTTCTTTTTGGTTTTCTATGGACAGAAGTAATGCCAGCTTGCTTTTATGCCACCATTCTGGAACCAGAAGTCTGTTTCCATATTCTTCTTAATAGATAGTTCTTTTCTTTTCTTTTCTTTTCTTTTCTTTTCTTTTCTTTTCTTTTCTTTTCTTTTCTTTTCTTTTCTTTTCTCTTTTCTTCTTTTCTTTTCTTTTCTTTCTCTTCTCTTCTCTTCTTTCTTTCTTTCTTTCTTTCTTTCTTTCTTTCTTTCTTTCTTTCTTTCTTTCTTTCTTTCTTTCTTTCTTTCTTTCTTTCTTTCTTTCTTTTCCAGGAGTCTTTTATATTTTACACCATTTATGCCATGAATTCATAGGGAATAGATTCCATCACCTCAGGCTCCCTTCCATTTGTTCTCACAAAGTGTGCTTCTCTGGGAGGAGCAGGCTGGCACTTCAGTTGAACCAGATATCTTTTTCTTTGGCTTCCTTCTTTTTCTGATCATTTTCCTTCATACATTTCAGGAAGCTAACTCTGCACCCAACACTGAAGCTCCCAAGTATATAAAGCAAACATTAACATATCTAAAGGGAGAGATAGACTCCAATATAATAATTGTAGGGGAATTCAACACCACTTCATTAGTAATGGAAAGATCATCCAGGCAGAAAATCTACTAAGAAAAATTGGAATTAAACTATACACGAGACCAAATATGCCTAACAGAAATTTATAGAACATTTCACCCAACTGCTGCAGAATACATATTCTTTTCATCAACACATGGAACATTTTACAGAATAGACCATATCTTAGGAGACAAAATAAGTCTCAATAAATTAAAAAAAATAGAAATCTTATCAGGTGTCTTTTCTGAACACAATGTAATAAAACTAGAAATCAGTAATAAGAGGAACCTTGTAAACTACACAAACACATGGAAATTAAACAACATGCTACTGAATAACCAATGAGTCAATGAAGAAATTAAGAAAGAAATTTTAAAATTTCCTAAGACAAATAAAAATGGAAACATGATATAGAAAAATCTATGGGATAAAATTAAAGCAATACAAAGAGGGAATATTATAGTAATAAAAGCCTATGTCAAAAAAGTAGAAAGGCTTCAAACAAACAACCTAACAATATCTCAAAGAAGTAGAAAAGCAAGGACAAACCTAATCTAAAATTAGTAAAAGGAAACAAACCATAAAGATGACAGCAGAAATAAATGAAATTGAAAGTAAAAAAACAAATATAGAAGATCAACAAAAGATTTTTAAAAAATAGAAACAAAATTGACAAACCATTAGCTAGACTAAGAAAAAAAGAGAGAAGATCCAAATAAATAAAATAATAAATGAAAAAAGACAACATAAGAACTGAGACCACGGAAGTTCAAAGAATCATTAGAGAAGGAACAACTATATGCCAACAAATTGGAAACCCTAGAAAAAAATGGATAAATTACTGGACATGTATAATCTACCAAGATTAAACCTTAAAGAAATAGAAAACCTCAAAGGACCAATAACAAGTAATGAAACATAAGCCAAAATAAAAGCTTCCCATCAAAGAAATGATCAAGACCTGGTGGCTGCACTGCTTAATTCTATCAAACATTTAAAAATTATCAATTCTACTCAAACTTTTAAGAAAATTGAAGAGGAGGGAATACTTTCAAACATGTTCTATGATGCTAGCACTGCCCTGGCACCAAAACCAGATAAGAACACAACAGCAAAAAAAGAAAACTATAGGCCAATATCACTGATGAAAATGATTTCATCAAATTTCTCAACAAAGTACTAGCAAATTGAATTTGACAACACATTATAAAGCTCAACTGGAATTCATCCCAGTAATACAAGAATGGTTCAACATGTGCAAATCAGTAAACATGGTATATCACACTAACAGAACCAAGAACAAAAGCCATATGATCATTTCAATAGATGCTGAAAAAGCGTTCAATAAAATTCAACATGCCTTTCAGATAAAAACCCTTAACAAGTTGGGAATAGAAGAAACATGCACAAAATAATTAAGGCCATATATGATAAACTAAGATCATACTGAACAAGGAAAAATATAAAGCTTTTCCTCTAAGATCTGGAACAAGTCAAGGATGCCCATTTTCACCATTGCTGTTGATATAATACTGAAAGTCCTGGCCAGAGAAGTGAGGCAAGAGAAAGAACAAAGCATATCCAAATTAGAAAAAGATAAGTCTGGGTTACAGATGACATGATCTTATACTTAGAAACACCTAAAGACTCCACCAAAAAACTTTTAGAAGTGATAAATGAATTCTGTAAAGTTTCAGGATATAAGATCAACATATAAAAATCAGTAACATTTGTTGGCACCAACAATGAACAATCTGAAAAAGAAATCAAGAAATAAACACCCTTTACAATAGCTACAAACAATATAAAATACCTAGAAATCAACTTAGCCAAAGATATGAAATATTTATACAAGAAAAACTATAAAAAACTGATGAAAAAAGTTGAAGAGGATAAAAAAATGGAAAGATATTCCATGTTGTTCAAATTAATATTGTCAATATGACAATACTACCCAAAGCAATTTATAGATTCAATGAAATCCCTATCAAAATACCAATGACATTCTTCACATAAATGTGAAAAAAAATACTAAAAATTTATATGGAACCAAAAAAGAGCCTGAATACCCAAAGCAATCCTAAACAAAAAGAATAAGACTAGAGATATCATATTACCTGACATCAAATTATGGTACAAGTCTACAGTAACAAAAACAATATAGTAGTGGCATAAATGTAGACACATAGATAAATGGAATAGAATACAGAACCCCAAAATAAAGCCATATACCTACAATCTACTGATCTTTGACAAAGTAAAAAAAAAATGTACACTGGGGAAAGGATACTCTTTTCAATAAATTGTGCTGAGAAAATTGGATCGACATATGCCGAAGAATGAAACTGGACTCCTATCTTTCACCATATATAAAACTCAACTCAAGAAGGATTAAAAAAATAAACATAAGAACTGAAACTTTAAAAATGCTGGAAGAAAACCTAGAGAAAACTCTTCCAGATATTAGTCTAGGCAAAGAATTCATGGCTAAGACCTCAAAAACAAATGTGACAAAACCAAAAATTGACAAATGGGACCTAATTAAACTAAAAAGTTTCTGCACTGCAATAAAAATAATTAACATAGTGAACAATCTGTGGAATGGGAGAAAATATTCACAAACTATGCATCCAACAAAGGGTGAATATCCAGAATCTACAAGGAACTCAACTTAGCGAAAATAAAACCACATACTTCCCTAAAAACTGGGATAAGGACATGAATAGACATTTTTCAAAAGAAGATATATAAATGGCCAAGAAACAGGAAACATCACTAATATTTAACATCACTAATTAGTGGTTAACATCACTAATCGTCAGAGAAATGAAATTAAAACCAGAATGAGATAAGTACCTTACCCCTATCAGAATGGTCATTATTAAAAAGACAATAGATATTGGTGAGGATGGTGTGAAAAGGGAACATTTATACACTGTTGGTAGGGATGTAAATTAGTACAACCTCTATGTAAAACAGTATGAAGATTTCTCAGAAAACTAAAAATAAACCTACCATTCAATTCAGCAATTCCACTACTGAGTATCTACCCAAAGGAAAAGAAATAATTATATACAAAAGTACCTGCACTTATATGTTTATGGCAGCACAATTCACAATCACACAGATATGGAATCAACCTAAGTGCCCATCAACTGATGAGTTGATAAAAGAAATGTGATACACACACAGATATATACACACTAAGGAATACTAAGTCATTAAAAAATGAAATAATGTCTCTTGCAGCAACTTGGATGGAACTTGAGGCCATTTCTTAAGTGAAGTAACTCAAGAATGGGAAATCAAATACCACATGTTCTCACTAATAAGTGGCAGGTAAACTAGCAGTTTGCATGGTCATAATAGATAATAAGAGAATAGTAGAATAACATAATAGTAGAAGAATAGATAGTGAAAATTTCAATGGTGGGAGTGTGGGTAAGGGATGAAAAATTACCTATTGGGTGAAATGTCCAGTATTTGGGTGATGGGTACACTAAAAGCTGAGACCTAATTGCTATACAATATATCCATCTAACAAAACTGTACCCCCTAAATATATTGAAACTTAAAAAAAGTTATATGGAACCACAAAAGACCTTGAATAGCTAAGCAATCCCAAGCAAAATAACAAAGCTGGAGGCATCACATTGTCTCACTTCAAAATATACTGCAAAGCTACAGTTATCAAATCAGCAGGGTACTTTTATAAAAATATATACACAAACCAATGGAACAGAGTAAAAGAACCCAGATATAAATACATGCCTTTACAGCCAGCTCATTTTTGATTAAGGTCTCAAAAACATGCAATGGGGAAAGGAGAGTCTCCTCAATAAATTGTGCTTGGAAACTAGATAACCACGTGCAGAAGAATAAAACTAGACACCTATTTTTCATCACATACAAAAATCAAATCATAATGGATTAAAGGCTTAAATCTAATACCTGAAACTATGAAACTACTAGAAGAAAACTTTGGGCAAACACTTTGGTAAATTTGTCTGGGCAAAGATATTTTATGTAAGACCTCAGAAGCATATGCAATAAAAGCAAAAATAGGCAAATGGGGCTACTTCAAGCTAAAAAGCTTCTGTACAGCAAAGTAAACAATCAACAAAGTGACCAGATAACTTATAGAATAGGAGAAAATATTTTCAAACCATCCAGGGTTTAATAACCAGAATACATAAGGAGCCCAAACAACTTAATAGCAAAAAACCAAATAACCTAATTAAAAAGTGGACAAGAGACCTGAATAGACATTTCTCAAAATAAGACATACAAATGATCAACAGTTATATGAAAAAATGCTCAACATCACTAATCATCAGAGAAATGCAAATCAAAACCACAATGAGATATCATCTCATCCTAGTTAAAGTGGTTTTAATAAAAAATACAGAGAATAATGGATGCTGGTGAGGATATGGAGAAAAAGGAACCCTCGTATACTGTTGCTGGGAATGTAAACCAATATAGCCACTATGGAAAATAGTATGGAGGTTCTTCAAAAAATTAAAAATGGAACTGCCATATCTTCCAGCAATTCTGCCACTGGGTATATAGCCACAAAAGAAAATAAATCAATTATCAGAGAGATAACTGAACTCCTATGTCTATTGCAGCACCATTCACTATGCACAATAGCCAAGATATGGAATCAACCCTGTCCATAAATAAATGAATGGGTAAAGAGCACGTAGTATATATATACAATGGAATATTGTTCAGCTATAAAAAGAATGAAATCCTATGATTTAGAGAAGGATTGATGAAATTGGAGGCCATTGTGTTAAGAGAAATAAGCCAAGTACAGAGAGAAAAATATCACATGTTCTCATTCATATGTGGGAGCCAAAAAATTAGATCTCATGAAGATACAGAGTAGATTAGTAGTTACTAGAGGCCAAGAAAAGGAGAGTGATGAAGAGAAGTTGAGTAAAGGGTACAAATATACAGTTCCATAGAAGAAATAAGAAACTGTTCAGTAGATGTGTAGGGTAACTATAGTTTGCAATCATTTATTGTATATTTCAGAATAGCTGGAATGGAATAATTTAAATATTTCCAGGATAAAGAAAAGACAAATATTTAATGTGATGGATATCCCAATTGCCCTGATCTTTACACATTATATAAATGTATTAAATTGTCACATGTACCCCTACATATGTACATCTATTAGCTATCAATAAAAATTTTTAAAAAAGAAGAATATGAAAATACAAATAAAGATGACTTTTCTATAAAGAATAATCTAGAATTTAATTTTCAAAAGCATGTTCATACCAAACTCCTTCTGTTTCCCTTCCTTGTTTCCTTCCTTTCTTTTTTCCTTCATTCCTTTCTTTCTTCTTTCCCTTTCAGGACAGACACCTGAAGTAATCTTAAAATCTCCTAGGATTTATTGACCACTTGCTGTGTTCCAGGCTCTGTGCTAATTACCATCATATCTGATCTCATTTACCCCTCATACAACTCTATGATGTCAACACTATTTCTGATGAGGAACTTGAGACTCAGTTGGGAACATAACTTGCCCAGGGTCAGCTAGCTGGCTGAGGCTCTAACTCCCTCTGGCTCTGAAGTCCTTACTCTTAGTCACAAACAAAACTGCCTCACTCTTTCTCCCCACTCCACTCCATAATACTCAGCACATAATAAATCATGCCAGTTTTAACTCCTAAATATTTTTCATTGTTTTCATGCCTATTGCCACGGTTCCAATTCAAACCCACAACAGTATTTAACTGGACAATTGCCACAGCCTCCTGGTGGTTCTGACTGTATCTAGCCTTTCTCTAGTTATACCTGTCTCAGATAGTGGTCAAAGTGATATGTTCAAAAAGCTACAAGGGCTTCCTGTTAACTATCAGACACTTCAGTCAGGTGATGTTGATGCTTATGGTCTGGAACACACATTGAGAATCATTGCCCTGTAGGGTCCTGACTGAATTCAAAAGAGGAAATGAAGCTATGAAAGATAGGAATCTGGCAGTGGGAAGATGGAAGAGAAAAGGATAACCCCTGGAAAGCCAAATGAATTATTCTGTTTTTACCTAAATGTTTGACATCACACACACACACATACACACACACACACACACACACACACACACACACAAATAAAATTAAGTTAAGAAAAACAAAAGCAAAAGAGAACGAACAAGCTCATTGCTATTTAAGGTCAAAGAAAATGAAACTGATTCACAGATAATTTCATGTAAGCATTAAAAGAATGTCTGAACTGTGGGAATTTCCATAATCCTTAAAAATCAGTATGGAAGCATATGTTCTAATTTTCCACTTTGTTATTTGATTTTCTGAAGCTATTTTTTGTGTCTAGTATTCCCAGAATGTCAGATATACATTTCATTAACACAGCTCAATAATATGGTACTGACATAATTATTTAATAAATAAATACAAATCGGCTTCATTCTTCTTTTGATATAAAACTGGGAGGACATGATGGGGGGTAAGTTCCATTTTACATCTTCACACATTCTTTTATTTGTTCAGATTGAAATTGAGAAAAATGATCACTTTCAGAAACCAACCCCCTTGTGCCTGGCACTCAGCTGGAAAATTGCTCGGGACTCCAATTGAGTATGATACATGTGCCTGTAGAGGAATGTGCACTCTCACTCTGGGATTGGACTCCAACAATTCTAATTAGAAAGTTAAATAAATATAGAAAACTTTAAGAGTTGCTATCTCAACTCTATTCTCTTTTTTCAAACTATGTAGCTATCTCTTCATCAAGACATTGTATGATATAAAAATTTTTTCTATGTTAGGAAACAGAATGAGGTTAATGATGTATTATTTTTATTGTTATTCTATTTTTAGTGTAAAATTTAAGAAATTAAAACAAAAATTGAATTATATAAACTACACTGTGTATTCCACTGTATGCTCCCCTATGAACAATTATGCAAACTTATTCCAATTGGTCCTAAATAAAGTTTTTTTATATTCAAGTTGTAGTGTGAACTCATAATCTCATTTTTGGTAGATTGTTATCATAAATTTCTACAAGTAGATCCCTTTTCTATGATTTTATTTTTTTATAACCCTGAATCTGACCATGCTTTTTAAATTATGTGTTTGTCATGCTTGGCGGTCCATTCCATGTTTGGCCATTCCTAAGCTTCTGTAATTCTTTTGAGGGCTCCAAAAGGTCATTGTGTGTCCTGACCTCCTGCTAGGAGAACTGCTTTTTTTCTCTCTCCAGATGTTTTCCAGTTCAAACTTTTATTGCTGTAATCTGTATACAAGTCATATATGAAAAGTGTCAAATATCATTGTCCAGCAGTGAAATTAGGACTCTTTCAAATTGGAGGGAAATGTTAACACAGTGCAACTGTGTCCTGCCAGTGTTTCTCCTGGCAAGCTGGCTCTGAAGAGGCTGTTTTCCCTTTGGCCATCTGTGCTTCCATAAACAATCTGCAGTGGTTTCTTCTTCTAATTCAAATTCTGGCAGCTGGAATTCCTTCTTAGTTCCTTTTGATGTTGTGACACCAGTAGCAGTGCACCCATGAATCTTTGTGCTTCTCTCCACTTTTAGGGATTATATCACCAAAGATGTTAAATAAGTAGTTCACATGAGTTTCCCACATGGGGGTTCTGCAATGCCATGTGCTAAAGTGGGCCAACTGAGGCTTGGCTGAGAAAATGAAATAGAATGTTTTATGCCCCCTGCCCAAATTTAAGTGTCCATGTTTTTTCTTCTTTTTAGAAAATTGATAAATCTTCCTATTTATTTAATATTTTTCATCTGTTGAAAAAAATCTATCTCTAACTATCTTATCTCCACCATCCAATGCTGCCTATTTCCAGTATCATGCACTTCAGTTCTTTGGATTCAGTTCAAAGAAAGTGTTTTCATAAATAAATATCTATTTTATTATGTGATGTAACTGTAACTCTACAAAGTAGAAGTTTTTAGATATGTAATTAGTGTTTATGCATGTATATATATAAAAATATATTTAACTAATATATACAACTATGTGTAATTGTATATTTATAATATTCATAAAACACAACACATACCATTTATTCCTGTTTAAATTCATCTAATGCACAAATATTTTGTTTTCATTGAAATAAGCAGTCATTAAAAATTAGATTTTTTCAGAATATAAGTATATTGCATACTTTTTTACAATTTAAAAGAGTTAAAAAGAAATCTGCAATACCTATTTCTTTACTACTATTCCCTTGCAAGAGAGTTGTGTCACAAAGGCTATAAAACAACTTTTCTTCAAAGAAAGGACAAATGTCAGAAAATAAGATATTATATAGACAAAATTAAAATTAAAAAAATTCTCCAGAGATATTTGTGAGCAATTGAATTGGCAACCTGATAGTTGAAAACTAAGCAGAAGACCAAGAGAGTAAACAATGATCTCATAAGAAAAAAAGGCATTAGATGCCTAAATAATATAAAAAAATCAGATAAAGATAAACTAAATCATTTTATCATTATTTTTTCATTATGATATCAAAGATATGAATTTAATATTCCCCTTTTCACTGACAAATTTTGTTGATTTTGTAGGATAAAGACATTAAAAATGAGCTTGGCTGTAAGTCTTAATCTCTTTAATGTTCAGATGTTTTCACTTCCAACTAGAATTATATCACTAAACTCAGGAAGAAATATTTCTCTGAATTCAATCAGAATAAAATAATGAACTTTTCCTTGAGAAAATAAAATATTCTTAAGTTCCTGTGAAATATCAATTAATGAATCTTTGTGCATAATGTTGAGCATCCAACATTTCATTATAGGAAACCATTGCCATTAACTAAAAGTTCCATTAGTCAGTGTCTATCTTGTTTTTCATTGCGACCCTTGTGTCTACATGAAAGCTACTCAATAAATAGCTGGAAAAAGAAGTGAATGAGTATTGGATTACTGTTTGAAATTCATTGCACTTAGGTGGTGTTATAGAAGATGCAGGGTTAAGAATCAGAAATTCTAATTTTTCTACTTGGCCAGTTGCATAGCCTTGAGAGAGGCACTTGCTGGCTGCTGATTTCCTCAGCTATGAATGAAGAGGTTGGAATAGATGGCTTCTAAATTCCTTTGCAGCTTTATTCCAGTGTTGTCTCTAGGAGGAGCAATATCATTTCATTTATGCAATAAATATTTATTGAGCACTTTACCAACACCATGCTGAAGTGAGTTAAGCAGAAGTTAGGACATAAGAAAAAAATAATTTGAATAAACAGATAAACTTTGGTAAATACATCCCTGTGCAAAGAATGTACTGGGATTTTCCACAGAGCATAAGATGAAGGGAGTCTAGCCTGAATTAGGCATCTGTTAGGGCCCTTCTGGGCATTCAATACTTCTTCTGTAATTTAAAGTTTAAGTTAGAGGAAGGGAGGTGTGAAAAGTATTACCAGGAAATAGTAAAGAGGGCAAAAACCCAGAGGAAGAGAAAGAAGATATTACATGGTGGAAGCATACTAGATGATGTTAGCAAGCCGCAGGAGGGAAAGAGGAAAAACAAGTTAGGAGGCTGTTGCAGTGGTCCAGAAGAAGCTGGGGCTACAGTTTAGCAGTGGGACAGGTAAAATGTGGATGAATTTGAAATCTATTTTGTTCATAGAGCTGACAGTATTTGGATAGTTTTTTAGAAATATATTGTATATTTAATTTGGATATCTTAGCACTATGAAACATATTGTGAACTTAGAACACATTACAAATTAAATTATTTTTCTATACAATCACTCATTCCTCTCTGGATATTAACCACTAAATTTATAGCAATTGACATTTAGATTCAAATAGTAATGTAGATATTTTATTTTTATTTTACTCTTTGGTATGCTAGACTCCTATGAGGAATTTGAGATTATATTTTTGTTTTCATATATATACTGATTTCTCCTTTAAAAATGAATGAAGAATGAGTGATCAGGCACTATTGAAAGTTATTCCCAGAATTCCTTCTTGGGCAACTGGGTGATGGGAGTCTCATTGATTAAGGTGTAGGGCTCAAGTGGAAAAGGAGATTTGTGCATATCAAGTTTAATTTGTAGATATTAAGTGGAGATACCAAGCAGGAAGTTGGATGTACTGATCTCAGAGTTAAGGCTAGAATGGAAATATAAACATATAGATTTTGTAGTCATCAGCATATGTAGATGGTATTTAGATTATGGGATGGGTATAAGAGCAACCATATCAACTCAAGAAACTCAAATATTTTTTTGTTTTAAGATGTACCTAATGTTATTTGACCCATTAGAATGTTTCTTTTGGTTGAAGTCATATATCAACTAGTCATTAATAGCCAGAAATTTTAGTGACAAAATGGTACAGAGATTTTTCTCTCCTTTTTATCAACATTTTCCAAATATTACAAAAATATTTTTTATCACAAAGCAGCCTTTGATTAGAGACATATTCTTGCATATGTATATTTAGATGTGAATTTGCTTCATGAAACTCAGATGAAAGAAAAGTCACATTTTAATATTTTGTGCTACTCCAATTTAATCTGGCTTTAATCCTTTATGCTTTATTGGTGGGACATTTAACCTTAGTTTTGCTTTTCTGAGAAGGTTTTATTTTCTCTGAGGCCTTAACAAAAGTTCCAGGAGGTTAACTGGTCAGAAAACTTGGACAAGCACCTTCTGAGCTCTTCACTTTCCCATGGTTGACTGCTCATGGCATTTATGGCTTTATCAGGCGGTGAGAAGCTGTCTTTGTTTTAAAGGGTGTCCCATATGATTTAATTCTGAACAAAAGTTTGGGCTGTTCTTCCAACCTGAATTTCTAATATTTTGTTCACTTTCTCCACAGCCTCAGAATCTCAAAAATCTGGCTAAGGAAGTCCCTCTTTCATGTTGTATAAACCACTTTCCATTTCTACTTGGGTCCATTGGACAGAGGTATCTAAGCCATGAATACTGCAGGCCCTTCCTGTGCCCAGGAGAGGCTGGTGCTGTCAGGCCCTCTTCTACTGAGTGTCCACCACCAGGGGAAATCTCAGGTTTTCCCCCTTTGCTAGATCAGAGACTAATTTCTTGTAGAACCAGGCGATTTCTCTCCCTCACTTGCTTGTGGTTTTCAAGATCCACTAGGTCTGCCTTTGCTTTTATATTATTCCCATGCCTTGATCTCACATTGAAGAGTGCAACCTGCCACAAAACTCCTACCTTTGCTGCAAGCAAAGCTAAAAGATAGGAACTTGCACTTCTCTAACTTTCCATAGCTACTTCTGAATCCTCCTGTTTTGTGGTTGTGTAGTATTTTTGTATTCTCACTGTGGACTTAGACATCCCCTGTATATTTGTGTAGTTTTGCTTGTTGCTGGATCCGTCACATAACAGGCAGCTTGATAGATCTGCCCGTGGGTAGGTGTGAGCACTCTTGTTTTCACAGTGTGTTTGGAAGGAACCTCAGGAAAGGAGTTTACTGGTGTAACTCCAAAAAGCTGAAAACATAGCTGCCTGGGATTTCAGCTGCTCTGATAATGTTTTGTCTGCTCTATCTGGTAGGTACCAGACCATTTCTCCTGAAATTAACCATTTGACGCCTGTTTCTTAAATGTTGAATGTAAGCCATCACTTTCTTCCTCTGCTCTTTCCTTTATTAGCATTAGTAGTTGAAAGAAGATGAGAGGAAAGTCAGAGTTTAGCCAGACTGGTGTCAGAGCAAAGCAAGTTGCCAAATATTGACCTGCTACACTTGTGTTAAAGAGACTGATCTACATTTCCTAAACCTAAAGGTATTGTCTTAGTCTGTTCAGGCTGCTACAACAAACTACCTACCATAGACTGGGTGGCTTATAAAGAACACAAATTTATTTCTCACAGTTCTGGAGGTTGGGCAATCCAAAATCAAGGTGCTGGCATATTTTACAACTGGTGAGGGTATGTTTCCTGATTCACAGACAGCTATCTTCTCTGTGTCCTCACATAGCAGAAAGAGAGAATTCTGGCCTCTTCAGCCCATAAGGACACTGATCCTTTTCATGAGAGCTCTGCCCTCATGACACAATCATTCTGTCTATAGCAGGTACCCTAGCCAGAGCTCTCCAGATCAGTCCACTGTGATAGTCTGCATATACAGATACCTTTTCAACTAGCCTCCTGGTGTTCATCCAAAAAGCTGAATGCTCTGCTCTATGATATTCAACCATATCCGAAGCCTGTCTTGATTAATTGAGATAATCATTCATGGTCACTAAAGCACTAATGGCTCTGAGAATGTGAAGACTTCCAAGGTTTGGTCCTAAGTCAGCCCATCAGCTTCCCAACATTTCTAAAGCATTTGGTACGGCTATGTCCTAGCCATAGTTCAACTGTCTCTTGCTTAATGTGATGGTGTCATTCCTGGAAAATAAACTCAGTTTACTTCTTGCATCAAAGAGAGTACAGCTTTGCCACTGCCTGATGTAGCATATTAGCCAATGTCTCAGGGGGTATGTTTAGGTGTGGGGCCAATGGGAGTGTTTTCACACACCAGTACTCTGGCATCGTGGACACTGCATATGCTTCTCACTTAGGGATAGGTTTCCTTTTGGATATTCAGGGTCTGAGATTGGAACTTCAGAAATCAATTCCCATCCTCCTCCATTTTTTATGTTTCTTTAGAATGACAGAAAGACCCATCTCTTTGGCAAAGTATTAAAACTGCACTCATTTTTTCTTCCTTTCTAAACTTTTTGAGTATCATTCTATGCTTTCTTAGATTTAAAGCATTCTGTACATACTTTCAAACATAGTTATATCACATCCATTATTATGTCTCACATTCATCTTTTTCAGAGTCTACATTCATCTTTTCACAATAGTTTTCTAACAGGGTCACAGCTGTAACTGGCTTTGTGAGCAGTCTGAACTCAGTGGGAAATGAATATGAAACCATTATGTTTTTCTCTAGTCACTGACCGAAACCATGCTCAGATGAAACTCTCTTGTATCTTAACGTCATCCTGGACAGATTAAGATTTGGGTCACTTTTGATTATTTAAAGTGAGTCCATTTTAAGATTCTCATATGCTATCTGATTGAAACCTTAGCTTCTGCTTTTCCTCCATTGGATCTGGAGTGGAGAGTGAGTGTGACATTCTCTTTTATTCCTCTTTTACTTGTGGGAGGGAGACTAGGACTGAAATCACTCAGGGATAACCACTCAGGGGTAACTCTTTTCCCTCTCTTCTCTCTTCTTGTACTATATACATATTGAGTGTGTGTGTGTGCATGTATATATCTTATATCTATCTATCTATCATATCTTATATATGTTTTATATACTTCTTCAATGAAATGGCACCGGTGGCAGGAGAGAGAAAAGGTGTCACCTTTTAGCTGGATACTATTGTCAATCACCTCTGTGTTTCTCTGGCTAACACTGACTTGCTGTTGCTAACCCTGCAGTGCTGGCTCTGTAGAGAGGCAGTTGTGTGTTTTCAAAGGGTCCTATGGGTCCTCCTATTCCATAGTTTCTGACATAGGAGGTCTGGTTGCAGCCCCAGCTCTTCCAGCTGATTACAGAATCATCTAGAGTTGCAGTCGCCAGCCTTTCTGAGTGGCAGGCCTGCTCAAGTCTCAAGACTGTGTTGCTCTAGTTGTTTGTGGATCACTTTAGAATATAGCCCTGGTACTTGGAGCCTCTTTACGGCCAGTATTGGGCCCGAGCAGCCAATTCTGGGCTTCTGAGAAAAAAGCCCACTCAAAAATAACTTTATGTGAGTCATGATAGGATAGATTATGCTGCAGTTATTAATACAGCAATTACAAAATCTCAATGACTTAACGCTAAGTGTTTGTTTGTTTATTTCTTTCTCACTCTATATGACAAACACAGGTTAGCAGGACAGCTCTAGTCATTACAGTTAGTCAGGAACCCAGGACAGTGGAGGATCCGTTTTGTCCTATACTTTCATAATGACAGAGAGAGGAAAAGGGAATGTGGGGAATCTCACATACCTAAAGCTTCTACTTGTAAATAACATAAGTCACTTCCAATCAGTTTTTAATTGGTCAATTAAAGAGTAGGTAATGTGTCCCAACATACCCTCAAAGGGAGTGGGGAAGTGTAACTCTTTCATGTATCAGAAAGAAGAATAAGAATGCTTGTGAACAGCCCTAATGACTGCCAAAGTCTGTGCTTTCTGATCCCCAAATATTGAGTTCCTTCTTACCCAAAAGTTCCATCTGATTGTTGTATTCATTGTTGAGTTCAGGACCTCTGAGTGATGCCACAGTCTCCATCAGGTCTGGGCATGGCTTCTTTTAGTCTGCCAACCTATAAATGTAAAAGAAAATTGTCTATCTCCCATACACCCATTACAAAACAGTGGAAGAGAGATAGGAAACCAAAAATAAACATTCCTTTTTAGAAAAGAGTAAAAGTGTGAGATACAAAGAAGCTACATAGCAATTCTGAAATCTGGCTAGGCCCACCCCGAATGTTCTTTGATTAGACCCCAATCCTGCTCATTGGGAAGACTCCTCATCCACAGTTCTCCATGGCTCTTGGATCTGCTGCTCTAGAATATTCTTCCTTTTCCATTACCTTTGATCTAATCTAAAGCAGATACTGGAAAATTGTGCGTGCCATTGAGTGCCAAGCATTTTTTATCAATCTACTTCATAATTGTGGAAAGTTGGAGACTTAAGATCATTTTAAGTCACTGATATTTTTCAGTTCAGATATGTGATTTCCTTGGTCTTATAACTTTGTTGAAAACATAGCAAGCATTGTATCTATTAGATTATACTTAGCTTTATGTGCCAATAACCACACATGGTTCATTTTCAGACACACTAATTAGATTTGTTTTATTTCTCCTCTGTCTCCACCTTGCATTAATAAGGAACCTACTAGGCTTTACTCTCTTTTTGTATGCCATTTTTCCAATTAAAAGAAATAAATGGTGATTAAACTTTTAGTTCTACCCCACTCTTCTTGCATTCTTATCCAGCTAGAGTATATAACAATGGGTTTGAAAACTAAACTCTTGATTTTATCCTTACTGAGTTCTAGCTGACCTTTATAATTCTAAAGCATTCTTAAGTTTTTCTGTTACAAGCTGAAGAAGGAAAATTAGCAGCCTCTGCAGCTAGCTTAAGATGTGTGTGTGTGTGTGTGTGTGTGTGTGTGTGTGTGTGTATTTTAGCTATTCCATTTTATTTGCTTTTATTGCTGGCTAAAGCTAGCCAATTCTTTTCTGAACTCAGCTCCTTCTTTTTTTTTTTTATTCTGTAGTGTTAGTTTTTATTTTTTTTTTTTTTTTTTTTTTCTTTTTTTTTTTTTTTTATTTTGGCATATTATGGGGGTACAGATTTTAAGGTTTCAATAAATGCCCATTCCCCCCCTCCCCCCAAAAGTCTGAGTCTCCATCATGACCATCCCCCAGATGGTGCACATCTCACTCACTATGTATGTATATACCCGCCCCCCTCCCCCCTCCCACCTGCCCAATACCCTATTACTGTAGCACCTATGTGTCTACTTAGGTGCTACTCAGTTAATACCAGTTTGCTGGAGAATATATCTGGTGCTTGTTTTTCCATTCTTGGGATACTTCACTTAGTAGTATGGGTTCCAGCTCTAACCAGGAAAATATAAGGTGTGCTATATCACCATTGTTTCTTAGAGCTGAATAGTACTCCATGGTGGACATATACCACATTTTATTAATCCATTCTTTGATTGATGGGCACTTGGGCTGTTTCCACAGCCTTGCAATTATGAATTGTGCTGCTATAAACATTCGAGTGCAGGTGTCTTTTTTGTAGAGTGTCACTGGATCATTTGGGTAGATGCCCAGCAATGGGATTGCTGGATCAAATGGTAGATTCACTTGTATCGCTTTAAGGTATCTCCATATTGCTTTCCACAGAGGTTGAACTAGTTTGCAGTCCCACCAGCAGTGTAGGAGTGTTCCTCTCTCTCCGCAACCACGCCAGCATTTATTGTTTGGAGATTTTTTGATAAAGGCCATTCTCACTGGGGTTAAGTGATATCTCATTGTGGTTTTGATTTGCATTTCCCTGATGATTAGAGATGTTGAGCATTTCTTCATATGTTTGTTGGCCATTCTTCTGTCTTCTTTAGAAAAATTTCTGTTCAAGTCCTTTGCCCACTTTTTAATGGGGTTATTTGATTTTTTCTTCCTAATTTTCGTGAGTTCTAAGTATATTCTAGTTATCAGTCCCTTATCGGATGCATAGGATGCAAAAATTTTCTCCCATTCTGTAGGCTGTCTGTTTACTTTCATGACTATTTCTTTGGCTGTGCAGAAGCTTTGTAGTTTGATCATGTCCCATTTATTTATTTTTGTTGCTGCTGTGATTGCCTTTGGGGACTTCTTCATAAACTCTTTGCCCAGGCCGATGTCTAGGAGAGTGTTTCCAACTTTTTCCTCTAGAGTTCTAATAGTTTCATATCTTAGGTTTAAGTCTGTTATCCAGCGTGAGTTGGTTTTTGTGAGAGGTGAAAGGTGTGGGTCCTGTTTTAGCCTTCTACAGGTGGCTATCCAGTTTTCCCAGCACCATTTATTGAAGAGGGATTCTTTTCCCCAGCGTATGTTTTTGTCTGCTTTGTCAAAGATGAGATGGCTATATGAGGATGGTTTTATATCAGGATTCTCACATCTGTTCCACTGGTCAATATTCCTGTTTTTGTGCCAATACCATATTGTTTTAATTACTACAGCTTTGTAGTATAGTTTGATATCTGGCATATTAATGCCTCCCATTTTGTTTTTGTTGCCTAGAATTGCTCTTGATATTCGGGGTCTTCTTTGGTTCCATACGAAGCGTAAAATTATTTTTTCTATATCTGTGAAGAATGCTGATGGGATTTTAATAGGTATTGCATTGAATCTGTAGATCAGTTTGGGTAGTATAGACATTTTGATGATATTGAGTCTGCCGATCCACGAGCATGGTATGGATTTCCATCTGTTTACATCCTCTGCTATTTCCTTCCTCAGTGTTTCATAGTTCTCCCTGTAGAGGTCTTTTACCTCTTTGGTTAAATATATTCCTAGGTACTTTAATTTCTTTGTTGCTATTGTGAAGGGAATTGAGTCTTTGATTTGGTTCTCAATTAGATTGTTGTTGGCGTATATGAATGCCTCTGATTTCTGTGTATTAATTTTGTATCCTGAGACTTTACTAAATTCATTGATCAGTTCCAGGAGTTTCTTGGTTGAATCCTTGGGGTTTTCTAGATACAATATCATATCATCAGCAAACAGTGAAAGTTTGATCTCTTCTGCCCCTATTTGGATACCTTTGATTCCATTTTCCTGTCTGATTGCTGTAGCCAAGACTTCCAGCACTATGTTGAACAGAAGTGGAGATAGTGGGCAGCCTTGTCTGGTTCCAGTTCTAAGTGGGAATGCTTTCAATCTTTCCCCATTCAGTATGATGTTGGCTATGGGTCTGTCATATATGGCTTGTATCATTTTTAGGTATGTCCCTTCTATGCCTATTTTCTTAAGTGTTCGTATCATGAAAGGGTGTTGAATTTTGTCAAAAGCTTTTTCTGCATCTATTGAAAGGATCATGTGATCTTTGTTTTTGCTTCTGTTTATGTGGTGAATTGCATTTATAGATTTACGTATGTTGAACCATCCCTGCATCCCTGGGATGAAGCCCACTTGGTCGTGGTGGATTATTTTTTTGATAAGTGTCTGTATTCGGTTAGCTAAGATTTTGTTGAAAATTTTTGCATCTATATTCATTAGGGATATTGGTCTGTAGTTTTCTTTTTTTGTTGCATCCTTTCCTGGTTTTGGTATCAGGGTAATATTCGCTTCATAAAAGGTGTCGGGGAGGTTTCCGTTCTTCTCGATGTTGTGGAATAGTTTCTGCAAGATAGGTACTAGTTCTTCTTTGTAAGTATGGTAAAATTCAGGTGTGAAGCCATCTGGACCGGGACTTTTCTTTTTAGGGAGATTTTTAATTGCTGTTTCTATTTCAGCTGTTGAGATTGGTCTGTTCAGGGAATCTATTTCTTCCTGGTTGAGCCTAGGGAGGCTGTGTGTTTCTAGAAATTTGTCCATTTCCTCCACATTTTCCAGTTTGTGTGCATAAAGATTTTTGTAGTATTCATAAATTGTATCTTGTATCTCTTTGGGATCAGTTGTGATATCTCCTTTTTTATTCCTGATGGAGCTTATTAGAGATTTCTCTTTTCTGCTTTTCGTTAGCTTAGCCAACGGTGTGTCAATCTTGTTTATTTTTTCAAAGAACCAACTTTTTGTTTTATTAATCTCCTGAATAGCTTTCCTGTTTTCAATTTCGTTTAGTTCTGATTTGATCTTGTTGATTTCACTTCTTCTGCTGGGTTTGGGGTTGGTCTGTTCTTCTTTTTCCAGCTCTTTGAGTCGTTTCATTAGATTGTCTATTTGTGATCTTCTTGCCTTTTGGTTATAGGCATTTATGGAGATAAACTTTCCTCTCAGAACTGCTTTAGCTGTGTCCCAGAGGAGTTGATAACTTGTCTCTCCATTGTCGTTTTCTTCATAGAAGTTTTTTATTTCCGTCTTGATTTCTTCATTTACGAAGTAATCATTTAGTAGGAGGTTGTTTAATTTCCACGTTTTTGTGTAGAAATGTGAGTTTCTGTTAGGGTTGATTTCTAGTTTTATTCCACTGTGATCTGAGAAGGTACATGGTATGATTTCTATTTTTTTAAATTTCTTGAGATTTTCTTTGTGTCCTAGGATATGGTCAATCTTAGAGAATGTCCCGTGAGCTGATGAGAAGAACGTATATTCAGTGGATTTTGGGTAGAATGTTCTGTAGATGTCTGTCAGACCCAATTGTTCTAGAGTTTTGTTTAAGTCCATTATTTCTTTATTAATTTTCTGTTTGGAGGATCTGTCTCGTGCCGTCAGTGGGGTGTTGAAATCCCCGGCGATTATGGAGTTGCTATTAATCCATTTGCTTAGCTCCAGTAAGGTTTGCTTTATGAATCTGGGTGCACCTAAGTTGGGTGCATATATATTTAAAATTGTTATCTCTTCTTGTTGGACTGTGCCCTTCACCATTATATAATGACCCTCTTTGTCTTTTACTACTTTTGTTGGTTTAAAAACTAAATCGTCTGAAATTAGAACTGCCACACCAGCCTTCTTTTGGCTTCTGTTTGCTTGGAATATTGATCTCCACCCTTTTATTTTTAGTCTATGTGCATCCTTGCAGGTTAAATGTGTTTCCTGAAGACAGCATATACTTGGCCTGTATTTTCTTATCCATTCAGCCAGCCTATGTCTCTTGAGTGGAGAGTTTAAGCCATTCACATTTATTGAGAGAACTGATAGGTAAGGTAGATTACTGATCATTCTGTTGGGTTGGATGTTGTTGCTATGATTTGTGTCTTGAGCCATTGTAATATCTGGCCTTTAATATCTTTGGGTTTTGGTTGTTTTTATATCCGTGGATTATTATTATGATGTTCCGTGCATAACGCTGTTTTAAGTACTTCTTGTAGGGCTGGTCTTGTCTTGGTGAATTCTCTGAGCCTTTGCTTGTCTGCGAATGTTTTTATTTCTCCTTCATATATGAAGCTTAGTTTTGCAGGGAATAATATTCTAGGCTGGGCATTGTTTTGTTTCAAAAGAGTGAGAATGGGGCCCCAGTCTCTCCTTGCTTGTAAAGTCTCATTAGAGAAGTCTGATGTTATTCGAATTGGCTTTCCCTTGTATGTCACTTGCTTCTTTTGTCTTACAGCTCTTAGAAGGGCCTCTTTAGTTGATACTTTGGTCAGTCTGATGACTGCATGACGTGACGTCTTCCTGTTTGCATTGAATCTCCCAGGGGTCCTCTGGGCTTCTTGAACTTGTATATCGAGATTTTGAGCAAGACCTGGGAAATTTTCCTCTATTATATCTTCAAAAAGCTTGTCCAGCCCTTGAGTGCTGTCTTCCTCCCCTTCGGCTAAACCTATGACCCTCACGTTAGGTTTTTTCACATAATCCCACAGCTCTTGTAGACTTTGATCTTTTCTCTTGTTTCTCTGCTGTATTTCTGTGACTGATTTATTTAATTGGAAGGTGTTATCTTCAAGCTCTGAGATTCTTTCTTCTGCTTGATCCACCCTGTTCTTGAGACTTTCCACAGTATTTTGTAGTTCTCTGAGTTGATTCTTCATCTCCAGGACTTCGGTTAAAGTTTTCTTCACTGTGTCAATCTCTTTGTTGAACCTTTGTTCCATTTCTTGGAGGTTTTTTGTGTTTTCTTGGTGTTGGTTATTGAGTTGTTGTTGCAGCTGGGTGAGTGTTCTTATGATCCACATACGAAATTCCTTTTCTGTCATATTGGTTGCCTGATTTTGGTCGGTGTCCGTTTCTAGGGGGCTGGTGCTCCTCCTTGGGGGTGTGTTTTCCGTTTGGTTCTTCATATTTCCTGAGTTCTTTCGCTGATTTCTTCCCATGTCGATCAGTTGTTGTTTCTTTCCTTAGGTTATTGTTTGGGTATTCACACACCTTGTTTAGTTTCTGAGGCGTTAGGTGGTGCCTGTGGGTGAAATTGGACCACTCCCTGTATATTGAGTCAGTGGGTGCCGTGGAAAGGCTGTGCAAGATGCTGTCCCTGTCAGTAGGTGGCGTTTGCTTGGAGGAACAGGCTATGGTGTTGATTTTGAGTCCTGTTATCAGCTCTCGTTCTGGGCGGAGCTGGGTTGGGTAAGCCTGCCCTCAGGCCGTTAGCAGGGGTCAAAGTTCTGTTCTCTGCTGTCAGGGCGGGGCTGGGATGGTCCCGCTCAGCCAGAAAGCCTGGGTGTGGGGGTGGGGCTGTCTGAGACACACAGTCTGCAGCAGGCCTCGCTTCTTTCCACCCTCCCCAACTCCGCAGCTACTCCTGAGCCTCTGCCAGCAGGCCAGACCACAAGCCACCAGGCCTCCCCGGACTGTGATGCCGGCGGGGAGGTTCCCTGCACAGGAACGCCACCTGGGTTGGGCGCACGGCCTCCTCCTGGGACGTTCCGCCCGATCCGCCCCTGGAGGCACACAGACCTCTAGGACGCCGATCCGCCCCTGGAGGCACACAGACCTCAGTAGGCTGTTCACGTATAATCCTTCTGTGCCCCGGGCAATGCTAGCCCTTGGTGCAGGGGATCTGGTCTGCAGGTCCGACCTCTGGGTCCCAGAGTTCAAACTGTATTCCCACCAGGGAGAGGGTTTCCGGTCCTAATTCACCCACAGGGAGCCCAAGCTGGGTCTATGTCTCTCAGCCTCTGAGTCGGCACCGTTTTCCTGGGAACACGGTGCCAGCAGCACCTGGGAGGGCGGGCGGGGTCCCAAACGGGAAGGTCCCGTTCCCTGGAGGTGCCTCCGGCTGGTGGCTGTATTGTCTCTCTGGGCAGCCGCGGGTAGGGTCGGCGGAGGGGGGGAGGAGGCAATATGGCGCCTGCCGCGCGGCTCTCCGTGCACACGGAGGTGCCCGGAGGAAGTTGGGAACCTGGTGCCACGTCTGTTACAGGCTCACCGTTGGCAGGCGGCGGCAGTCTCTGGGCTGATGTCCGCAGGTCTCTCCACCCGCTGGGGAGCCCACCAGCAGTCCCGAATGCAGGGGAGGGGAAATAGCAAATCCACCTACCCTTGCCGCTGGTCTCCGGGCTGCTCCGGTGGTCTCAGCCTCCAGTTCTCCTCCGCAGCCTCCTCCCGTGGAGTCTCCCGGGGTCTCAGGTACCCCTCCTTCCGGCCCTTGTCCGCTGTATGCTCGTCTTCTTGCTTCTTTTCTCTAGTTTCTGCTAGAATCGGTCTTTTCTGCAGAGACCCTCTGTCTGGCGGTGTTATTCGTCCGCCATCTTGCTCCGCCCTTTCAGCTCCTTCTTATAATACTTTGTCAAATGAAGCCAACAGCAACCAGCACACACTGCTAACATTATGTTCTGATCTTGTTCACAAAAGCTACAAGTTCTTTAGATATATTATCTTCCTTCCAAAACACTGAAGGCAACAGTTTTACCTCAAGTGTCATTGTGTATATAGCATTGATCATAATCCTTCTAGCTTCCAATAACAGTTTTCTTGCTGTCTACCACCTGATTACTAAGCAATGTTTTGTATTTATGATTTTACATTATATATCATGACTGCATTTTACATTGAGTACCAATTTCTATATGAGTCACAATATGCTAGGTATTCTGCATATTCTAGGTAGTGCTTGCTAAAATATGCTGTAGAAACAAACATTCTTAAAATCTAAGTGGCTTAAAGCAACAAAGTTTATTAAAATTTAAATGACTTAACCCAATAAAGTTTATTTTTTGCTCTGTCTACATGTTTAACACTGAATAATAAAAGAGGTTGCTCTTGACAGTTGCTCAGGAATTCAGGTGGATGGAAGATTCAGTTGGTGGAGACTCCCTGTAACTAACTTTCATTGGCTATAGCTAGCAATTTAGCTACACCTATCTTCAGATTGAGGAGGGAGGAGTAACACTACAAGATGCCTGGAAAGAAAATTTGAATTTTGTGAGTGGACCTAATGAATAGCATAATCATTGTAGCAAAATAGTAATTAGTTCTAGCTTTTAATATTTTAACTTGTCACTTGTGGTACAGATGTGAGATACACAAGAATTCTTAGCAATTCCGCTATTTCCCTAAGCCTACTTCCATACTCTTTCTTATCTGCCTAATAGCAATTCTATTTGTTCAGTTATTGGATCAAAAATCATGTTATCTTTCATGTTACTCATTCTCTCACACCCAGCATTCAACAAGATAGCCAATCCTATTTGTCTGACTTTAAAAATAAACACATAGGCCGGGCGCTGTGGCTCACGCCTGTAATCCTAGCTCTTGGGAGGCCGAGGCGGGTGGATTGCTCAAGGTCAGGAGTTCGAAACCAGCCTGAGCAAGAGCGAGACCCCGTCTCTACTATAAATAGAAAGAAATTAATTGGCCAACTGATATATATATAAAAAAATTAGCCGGGCATGGTGGCGCATGCCTGTAGTCCCAGCTACCTGGGAGGCTGAGGCAGAAGGATCACTCGAGCCCAGGAGTTTGAGGTTGCTGTGAGCGAGGCTGACGCCACGGCACTCACTCTAGCCTGGGCAACAAAGCGAGACTCTGTCTCAAAAAAAAAAAAAAAAAAAAAAATAAACACATAACATTAGTACCATAACATTCTTACCATATTCATCTCCACTACCCAGTTATAAGCTATTATTGTTCCCTTGCTGACTGGTTGCCCACTTTCTACACCTTCACCTTGTGCCATTATTTTTAACACACTCAACATAGCAATGCTTTTAATGCATAAAGCATATCGTGTGATTCCTTCACTCAAACTCTCCAAAAGCATCCCCTTTCACTGCATGACCCAGCACCTTCACATTCTTCTATCGCTTTCAAATCTTTTCCTTTTATGACCTTTTGCTGAATCTACTCCAGTTGAGTGATTTTTTCTTTCTTTCTTTCTTTTTTTAATTTTCTTTACAGTTTCTTAAACATTCAATCACCTGCTGTTCATTTCCTTTTTTTTTTGCAGAGATCTAATACCTTAGTCCCACACCTATGTCAGGTGTTTGCTCTAACGTCCCTGTGTCAGTCAGTAAAGCCTTTGCTGACAAATCTATTAAAATTATCACATGTCCAATTCTCTCTCCCACTTTTCTGCTTTGCTTTTCCTTCAGAGCAATTATCACCATGTAATATATTTTTTACTTGTTTACTTTGTTGTCTCTATCAACTAGAATGTCAGTCCCAGGGGAGCAAGAGGGCTTGTTTCTTTATCTTTTCCTTTCTTTTTCTTTTCCCTTCTTCTCCCCTTCCTCTTCCTCGTCCTTCTCTTTATTCTTTTTCATTACTATTATTATTATTTTTTTAAAAATATTTTTACACTGCTGTAAAACATTAGTACCTAAAACAGAAGAACAGTGCATGGCACACAGTAGGCTCTCGGGGAAGTTTGTCAAACATATACGTAGAATACTGGTGCATGACAAAGCAGACAGACCCATGGAACCAGTTGAATATTCACATGGGAATTTTATATATATGGTGATTGTGGCATTTTACATAAGTGCAGAGAAGAAATTTTTGCCATAAGTGGGTAGCTATCTGGAAAATATAAAGTTGATTTTCTTACAAGGTTGCACTCCAAAATAGATTATGGATATATACAAAATTTAAAATATAAAAAGACTAAAATAAATAATTGGAACATGGGTATTTCTGAGCATGGTGTAAAATCCAGAAACTATAAAATAAAGGATTGACAAATTCAATTTTTTAGTTAGAATTTATGCAATTCAATTGCATGACATTTAAAAAATTGTGTATGACAAATGTACCATAAAAAGTCAAAGCAGGTAACATAAGAGCAAAAAAGTATTTCAAATTTATAAGACATCCAAATTGTTGATTTTCTTGTTATAGGATATAAATAGCTCTTTCAAATTAATAAAAAGGCAAAAAATCCCCAAACAATAAAATGCACGAAGAATGTGACCAGAGAAGAAAAGAAATAGAAATGGCTCTTAAACATATGAAAAAAAAAATCAGAATCTCACTGCTAATACTGAAAAAAAGTAAATTATAACCGCAATGAGATACAATTTTTAAAAACATAATATTGGCCAAAGTAATTTGCTTTTAAACATCTGGTGTTTGACAAACAAGGTAAAGTTACAGTTCTAGGAGAAAGGATAAACACCAGATTAAAGAGAAAATCTAACATAATCTATAAAAGCAAATAAAATTCCATCATGAATTTGTTAAGCACTTTCTGTTAATACTTTATTTTCCTGGGAAACACTAATGTCTTTTAAAATGTTCTGAGATACTCTGCATTTGGAGAAGAAGTGATGGTGTTCATTCCATTACCCTGATTGGATTGGCTGCTTAGTCGATGGAGAGTTGTCCTTGGATTTCTGATATTTTGTAGAAGGGTCATTGAGAAGATTTTGTTATATTCCTTACTGGGGGGCACATTTACTGTGAGGAAAACCTTGTTTACTTTGTTCTTGATAGATATGAAGATTAGCAGGATCATAGCATTATAAGAGTAATATTCAATGCTGAGGACCCACCAATGGAGGGCAGCTTCTCCATAGGCAACAGGAACTCTAGAGCATTTGCACAAAATGAAAGGCAATAAATTAATGCGATACTTCCCCTTGGGGTCTAGAGGAAGGCAGAAGGACCTTTAGAGCAAGAGGACAGGATGCTTAGCTATTTGGCACAATGCTTTTAATTCTTTAACATCCTCCCCCTAATCCCTCTTCTCCCTTGTCTGCTTCTAATTCATCCAGGGCTACCCACAGAGGCCTCTTACACCTCCCCGTCTGGCCATGCTTTCCCCAGGCACTAGAATTGGAAGGACTTTCTGTGAGGCAGGACTGGGTTTGCTGGAAGGCCAGTAGGAGGATATGTGGGGAGAACAGGCTGTGGGAGCAGTGAAGCTGTCTCTGAAATCTTGCCTTCAGGCCCAGAACATAAACCTAAACTACTGGTAGGAAGCTATAAATCCTTCATTTCAGTGAAAGGGTTGGAATACACGTTTTACAGCTCACAAGGAGGTTAACAGAAAAACATTTATCTTGTCTAACCCTGTAAAGTTGGTCCAGAAACAGACTGGTAGAAGGGGACAGAAATGATGGGAAAGCACTAACTACGAAATCTCTGTTCTTACAGGCGGTCCTCTGCAGGAGGGAGCTATGCATTCACACAAAAATGCTTTCATGGTCTGGCTCCATTTCTTTGGCTTGGATGGGAGGCTGGGTTCAAGAGCTTTCTTCAGGGAGATCTGCTTGTGATTTCAGTTACTCTGGGCCTCATTTCAGTACGGTTACATTTTTTTTGTCTCTGATAATGATGATCCGTAAACAGTCTCAGCCTCTCTGTTGCAACCCAGATGTGAGTTATACACTATGATGCAAAGAGAATTTAAAAAAAAAATTGGCCCAGTATGTTCTTTGCGACATTTAGAATTCCTTTGAGAGGAATTTTCCAACTTAAAGGTCTTTTTTTTCCTCTCATAAGTATTTTATAAGTCTTGCAGAATGATTAATCATTTTTCTAAATAAAACATTTACTACTCAATGTCTAAATAAGGTATTTGAAATGCAAAAAGGTTTTCCTTTGGCTCTTCTTGAAATGAAACATTTCTACAACTTTTTTACATGAAAGGATACTGACATTTTTGGGTTTATATGTGTCAAAAAATTGAGAAGACGAAGATGGAACTTATTATATTTACCTGGTGATCTGGCTGTATTACTGCTCTTCATTTGTATTTCGTTATTGAGCCTAGGAGGCCTTAGCACTATTCCAATGCATTCCATTATGTTTTCATTGCTAGCATAATTACACACATCTATGAGATATCAAGTTTATATAAAAATGAATCATTCTATTTCCGAAGGCTTAATGAGCTTCTCAAAAGAAAGAGAGAGAGAAAAACCAATTGTGTCTATGAGGAAAGCTCCCTCCCTTGCTCCCTAATCCCTCCCTTTCAAATTCTCAGTGTAAGTATTTCCTTAGTTACTACAATATTACCTTCTTTCTTTCTCATTTTCAAGTTTAGTCAATAACAAAGTTCCAAGCCGGGCGCGGTGGCTCACGCCTGTAATCCTAGCTCTCTGGGAGGCTGAGGCGGGTGGATTGCTCGAGGTCAGGAGTTCGAAACCAGCCTGAGCAAGAGTGAGACCCCGTCTCTACTATAAATAGAAAGAAATTAATTGGCCAACTAATATATATAGAAAAAATTAGCCAGGCATGGTGGCACATGCCTGTAGTCCCAGCTACTTGGGAGGCTGAGGCAGAAGGATTGTTTGAGCCCAGGAGTTTGAGGTTGCTGTGAGCTAGGCTGACGCCACGGCACTCACTCTAGCCTAGGCAACAAAGCGAGACACTGTCTCAAAAAAAAAAAAAAAAAATAACAAAGTTCCAAACTTTTCCCCTTCACAACCACTGAACATGTCTAATTTCTCTTTGTGAAAGAACTGTGAGCGTTGTAAGATACTGTAGTAATACTAAGTAAATTTTGTATAGGAATACAAAGGAAAAAATAATAAAAACTCCTAAGTGGACATATAGGAATAACATTTATTGAGTGTCGGGCAGGTGGGAGGGAGGAGGAGGGGATGGGTATATACACACATAATGAGTGAGGTGTGAAACGTTTGGGGGATGGTCACGCTTGAAGCTCTGACTCGAGGGGGAAGGGGAACATGGGCAATATATGTAACCTTAACATTTGTACCCCCATAATAGGCTGAAATAAAAAAAATTAAAAAATAATAAAAAATAAACATATCTAAGCATAAAAATATAAAATAATAGAAATTGAAACAAGAATAAAGCATAGATATTGTCAAATTTAATTATGTAGTAATAATCAAGGGAGAGGCAAAATATAAGGTAAATCTTGTTCAAAGATTAGAAAATTATGATTCCAGTGATCCCTGATTCAAATATTAATATAATTTTGATATGCAGGCAAAACCCCGGGATGACTAGAAAATAAAACAGTCACGTGGACCTTTTAATTGTTGTCTTCTACATGTGACTTGGAAAATCAAAAGTTTAGATAACTAGCCCAGTAGTTTTCAACTGGGTTGCTTTATCCCCATCCCAGGGGCATATTTGGCAATGTCTGGACACATTTTTGGGTTATCACAAATCTGGAGAGGGATGCTACTTAAGGCTGGAGATAGTGATGAACATCCTCTAGCACATAGAACAGCCCCCATCCTCTCACAACAAGAATTACCTGGCCCCAAATGTCAATAATGCTGATGTTGAGAAAACTTGGCTTAATCCAAATTCATCATCATTTAAAAATGAATACCTCAAGTCAGTAAACAAACAAAAAGTAAGCCTCATATTATCTTCAGCCATTCCTTCTTTTTGGTCTGGTCTGTGATCTAGCACTATTGAACTATCCAGAGTCTCACCACATGGAACTTTACAGTTCTGTACCTTGGTATATTTTTCTTTTTTTTCCTTATCTACATTTAAGGATCTTCCAGATTTTACTTACTCCTCTCTTATAGGAGGCTTTCTGTGACATTGTTTCCTTAAAACTTTGTCTCCCAGGAAAGACAAACTGTTTTAAACAGCCTATATCTATGCCTTTATTGTTTACTCATATTCTATTGTTTGTTTACATGCAACCAATTTCCCCCAATTGAGAGCCCTTGAGGGCAGAACCTGAGTTTTACTCATTTTTGTAACCTCATAGCCTGGTAAAGAGTCTGTCCCTTAGCAGCCTCCAATAAATGTGGTTGAACAAATATCTTCCTGAATGACAATCTCAGGGAAAGAATATCCCTAGATTAACCTCTCTCTTATCTATGCTTTGTTTATCTTTTGAATGTTTTTGTGACAGGTGAACTTTGTTCAAGAGTTCATGATAGAACTTTCTATTGTAAGGCTCTCTTCTGAGCTGCATTATTAGCGTATAATACATAGTTACTATCACTCTTTCCTGGATCTCACCCAGGCTTCTTAAACTTACCTCATGAAAACCAAATATATTTCCCTTCCTAACTTGCTTCTTTGCCCAAGTACCCTGTATCAAGACAGATACAATAAAATAAGAATCATCATACAGCTTTCTGTTTCTCTCAAATGATTAAGGTCTAACTGACTTCCAAATTCCTCCTTATTTTCATAATCACTGCTTTAGTTCAGAACACCATCTTATCATTCTATAGCTTCCAAATATTTTTTTTTTTAATGCAAATCTATACTGTCCTCATCCAATGGTTCAATAGTTTCTCATTGCCTGGAGATAAATCCTCAATAGACTGACAATATAGAACCCTTTATGATATTATTTCATGATATTATCTCCCCAGCCTCATTTCATGTCATACCTAGATATGTGCTTCCAGCAGACCAAACAATCTGTGGTTCCTTAAAGTACTGTGTTTTGTTTAGTAACTTTATCTCCCTTGTTTCCTTTGCCTAAAATCACCTCACCCATACTTCCTCCCACTCCCTTTTTTCATCCACCCATTGTCATCCACCAAGCATATTTCTTCTGAAAGTTTTGCTTTTATCTTCAGGATGGATTGGTGTTCTCAGCTTATTCTGGCTGTATTTCTAGCACAACTCTTGCCTCCTGGCATTGCCCATGTCTGCCACCTCTATTAGACTGTAAATTCTTTAGGAAGGGAGAATGCATGGCATCTCTAGCTTCCTATTGCCTATCACAGTGTCTGCTACAGAAAAGTCAGTAGACACAAAAACTTTCATGTGGGAGGTAACCAGTAAACTCATATTCTGTTAAGCTGAATCTCAGATGAAGACCCCTTTAGAAATATACCTGGTGGTGTTGTGGTTATAACATGTTTAGGTATCTTTCAAATATGAGTGTCATTTAGAGGAACAAAATTTAAAATTATCTCCACAAAATGTAAGGTTCCAATCTCTTGGTTTGTCTGCCCTATTGGATTCTACTGGTTTTCATTCCTATGCTCTCTTTTAGACCTTATTTGACTATTCAAGCTCACAAAGATACTGTTCAATTACTTTGCTGAATGGAATTTAGTTTGGGCTTTAGAAAACTATCCCAACTCTTTCCAGCCACTAGGTTATCATTTGCTCAGAGGATTGTGGTAGGGAGTGGTTGGAGAATGAATGCGGAGGTGATGGTGGTCTATGACGATATTGCAGGAAGTACTTAAATGACAGGAGCAGCGTCCAAGTGTACACCATGAGGGAAAGGATAACCCAGTGTTAGGTGAAGTCCAACAATGAGATAATTCAAGAGAGTTTCCAGTTTTCAGCTACTACAAGAATTTTGAAGATTTAAAAATAGATATAATATGTTCCCTGTTGCATTCCCAGACATGGAAGGGCTCCTCTCTCACATTCTCAGACTCTGTGGGTCCTACAAGACATATAAAATAGAGAAGAGGTGTTTAAGTCTGGACAAAACTGAGGCGTGAATTAAAGTTTCACATTCCAAAAGGAAAAAGAAAAACCTCAAAACAAAATCATATCATTCTACATCCTTGCAGACATAGCTGAGGTTAATATTAAAAGTATTACATCAGTTTTATTTTTTTTTTCTCTTTCTGAGAAAAACATAGAGTTTAGAAGTCTTTTTGATTATTATAAATTTGGAATGCAGGTACATTTTATCAGGCACAAAGTTAAATAGTGATCACCACCCAAAAAGCATTCGACAGTGGTGTTAAGAGTGATCATTAGAAAGTTCCTCATTAGTTTTGAAACAAAGAAAAAGTAAATGTTGTTATTTGATTTGTTATTCAGACTCTCTTTTTCAGATCCAAACTGCACAGACCTTTATAGACTCATTTTGGACAAAAACAAACAAACAAATAGATAGATAAATAAATGAATACATAAATAAATAAAATAAAGATCTTTTATGTGTTACTTTGTTATTATAGTTTAAACAATTAATATTGAATATTTTATTCAGCTGTTTCTTTCTTAATTTCATGTTGTTACTAAACAGGGTGAGCAGTATCACCTGAGAAAGCACTTATTTATCAGGAAAATTTTACATATTATTAATATTTGATCAACAAGATGTTAGAAATATTACATTAAAAATTGTAAAAAGAATTTATTTTCTGGGTTTACAAAAAGGAGTGGAAGTCAATCATGAAGCCTGTACTATCTTTTGTAGTGAAAAGGTCCATTTGGTTTATTTTATTTTATTTTATTTTTTTATTTCAGCATATTATGGGGGTACAAATTTTAAGGTTGCAAATAATGCCTTTGTCCCCCTCCCTCCACAAGTCTGAGTTTCAAGCGTGACCATCCCCAAGACGGTGTATGGTCTCACTCATTATGTATGTATATTCCTGCCCCCTCTCCCCTCCCACCCACCCAATACCCAACTAATATAGTTCCTATGTGTCCACTTAGGTGCTGCTCAGTTAATACCAGTGTGCTGGTGAGTATATGTGGTGCTTGTTTTTCCATTCTTGGGATACTTCATTTAGTAGTATGGGTTTCAGCTCTATCCAGGAAAATACAAGATGTGCTATATCACCATTGCTTTTAGAGCTGAATGGTACTCCATGGTATACATATACCACATTTTATTAATCCACTCATGAATTGATGGACACTTGGGTTATTTCCACAGCTTTGCAATTATAAATTGTGCTGCTATAAACATTCGAGTGCAGGTGTCTTTTTTGTAGAGTGTCATTGGATCTTTTTGATAGATACCCAGTAATGGTATTGCTGGGTCAAATGGTAGATCCACTTGTATCACTTTAAGGTATCTCCATATTGCTTTCCATAGAGGTTGAACTAGTTGCAGTCCCACCAGCAGTGTAGGAGTGTTCCTATCTCTCCACATCCACACCAACATCTATTGTTTGGGGACATTTTGATAAAGGCCATTCTTACTGGAAGTAAGAGTTTATTGAGAAAAATAAAACAGAAAACTTTTACAACACTGATATAAATGTGCTTAGGCAAATCAGCCAGCTGCTGTGTTCTTTGGGTGCCTCATGTATAAGTTGAGTTTGGATTAAGTATGTAAAATTTCTCTAAGCTTTAAAATTAGATGATTTTGTGATTTTATTAATTATCTAAAGAAAAGTTGATTTAAAAATATATAATGCTATCAAATGGATACACACAACTCTTTGGAAAAATGAAAATTATTAAAGATTAAGTAATATTCTTATCTTGCTTTTGTAGTCAAGAGTATTGCTTAGCTGAACAAGTAACAGTTTTACACAATGAACTATTAATATTTTAAAGAGGTTAAAAAATACACATTTTGATCAGATGCTGAAAGTTTGGGTGTTGAAATCAATGTCCAGTTGAAGTTGGGGCTGAGTGTCAGCATGATAGAATGAGTTTGCAGAGCAATACAGGAAATTTGAAATTTTATGGAAAAATTTAATTGTTAACAAATTTGCTATGTTAAGATGTTAAGTAGTTAAACATTTTTAAAGGGTTATAATGCAGAAGTAATGATCCCTTAGCAATGCCAATAACAAATTGCCCCTGAGATTCCTCTAAACTACATGTGTGTTGACCTCATGTTGGTGGTAGAATCTTACTTGTATCTAACATCACCATTGCATTTTTCTTCATATGATTTATTATATCTGGATAGAAGATACTTTTCATAGTCATTGTCAACATGATTTTGGAGATCCACCTCCACCCCAAATCTTGGAAATCTTGAGATATTAAATCCTGAGTTGTGAAATTAATATTCTGCTCTCAGTTTATCTCAACAAGATATAAAAATCACAAACTGGTATTACTCCTCGAAAAGTTTATGATCTAAAAAAAATAAATTAAAAAATAAATATAAGTTTAAAAGATACATATCCATGAGAAGTCACCAAGATATTCATCTTTTTCTAAACATTATAATTTTTGTTTTATAATTACTTATTTGCAAATTCAAAATCCCCAAAGTTCTAAAAACGTTAAGTTTTTTTGATTTTTTTTTGTAAATATATGGCAAACTCATTTGGTGGCAAAATATGATCTGAACTGACTTACATCTCTTTGAAATGTTTATTTACTTAGAATGACTATTGCACTGAGAAAATATTAATGTTTGTGATTACAGTTGCTTCCCAGATCTACTGGGGGGGTTACATAACAAGCATGTGTGTACTGTGTTACGTTTCTAATAGCTGAAAAATTCTGAATTCTGAAATACATCTGCCCCAAAGATTTCAGATAAAGTTTTCCAGTTCTTGCTGATATACTGTGAAAAACTGTGTAATTCAAAGATATTCTCAACAAATTTCCTACTCTATACATTCTTTTAGAACCTTGCCACTCTCTCATTAACAGGTGGAACCTAATTACTTTCCCTTGAATTTTGGCATATTAACAACTTGTATAACCAGTAGAATGTGATATGGTGATGCCCTATGATTTCTGGGACTAGATCAAAACACACCACAAAATCCCCTTATTCTTATGGGACACTCTTGGAATCATTTTGTAAGGAAGCTCAAGAAGTCTATTACAAGGCCCACATGGGGACCCTGGTTCCACAGTCTAGCTTAGTTCCCAGCCGATAGCCTGTACCAGTGTGTCAGCCATGTGAGCAAGCCATCTTAAAAGGGAACCCTCCAGTCCCCAATTGAATGCCTAGCTGATACTGTGCTTGCCTAGCCCTGCTCAAATTTCAGACTATGTAATTTGAAATAATTCATTATCAAATATTTTTTCTTGTTTTAAGCCACTTAGGGTAATGTGTTATGTAGCAATAGCACCATAACTCTAAACTGCCTTATAAGCAGTTCTACAGTCCTGGAGAGATTATTCAGTGAGGAAGCCCAAACTGATCCTCATGGAGAGACCTCCTGGATATCTAGCTAGTCACCTGCTCCAGCTCCAGCCAACATTTGACTGCAGCCACATGGGAAACTCTGAGTCTGAACCTCCTATACAAGCTCTTTCTGAATTCCTGATGCACCAAAACTGTGAGAGAAAATAAAATAATTATTGTATTGAGCCACTAAATCCAGGGTTACTTGTTATGTAGTGATAGATAACCAGAATGTCTGCACATCATTTTCAGAAATTGAAAGGAGACATACAAACTTTAAAAAATGGAAGAGGAAGCAGTTTGAAAACCATTTGCAGAGAAGACCAAGCTGGCTCTGAGTGTCCCTGCAGCCATGGGTTTTGAGGTCCTCACTCTCATTGCTTCAAAGATGCTGAACCCGGACAAAGTATGCAGTATGTGTGTGTGTGTGTGTGTGTGTGTGTGTGTGTGTATACATACACATACAGGGAGGAGAGTGATTAATTCTGCTCTGTGGCATTTGTGAACACTTTGCAGAACAAATATTTAAACTGGACCTTGGTGAGTGCTGAGAGCTTTTTGCCACTTCCAAAGTGTGAGTTTGAATGTGTTGTGGCTATGTGATCAGAGAGCAAGGGAGAGAACCCAACTGTGAGAATAGCTAGTTAGAGTTCCAGTGGCTTAGTTCTTGGTTTCTGTGCTTCTTGATGCCCAAATATACTTTCTTTTAAAAAATTTTCCTCGAGATAATCCAATATAAAAGAATTGAGGTTTTTTAAAAAAATTTTTTGGAACTTGTCATCAAAAGAACATTGATTAAGTCAACTCATTGGCTTAGTGATCACCCTATTCTAGGTATTATGATAATCATATTGCATATGTGAACCTATTTAATTCTTACATCTGCTTTTTGAAATGGATATAATTATCACCATTTTGAAAATATAAAAGTTGAGACTAAATCAACATAGTCAAACAGCAGTGAAGTGAATAGCCTGGATTCAAAATCTGGACTTTTACCCTTCATTGCATAATAGCTATAGAGTTTGATTTTATCTTTATATTTTTCCTGATACACACACGTGTGTGTGTGTATATATATATGTGTGTGTGTGTATATATATATACATACATATATACCCACACACATATACATATTTGTCACGTACATACCTTTTATGTATGGATATCTTTTTATCCCTACAAACTCAGAGTAAGGCAGAATTTGTATTTTTTTTTTTTCAATTTCTTTTGGAGCTGGCATTGTGTTTTGTCTATGGTAGCTGCTCTACTAAATATTTAATTAATTCAATTAATAAAAAATAATGAAAAAAACTATTGGCAGACAAAAGTTTTACATGATAATTAAGACTTGGATGAAAATGAGAAATGGATGCATTTCTTCTGTTTCTTTCCTTGGTAGGGAGGAAAGAAGGCTGTGACCTCCGGGTGTGTTGAACTTTGCAGGGTATTGATACTAGGCTGGAAGTCTGGAAGGCCCTGCTGGAAGAACTTTTTATCTTTGTTTTATAGCTGTTTTCTAAGATAAAATAGACATTTGAAAACAATTCTCGAATTCTTTGTAGATGACTGGATTTAATACTATTTTCTTTACAAACCTCTTGCCTTTGTATGGCAAGATTTCCCTTAAATACTATAAAACATTTTGTTTCTGCACTGATATTATTTGCATGTCATTTACTTTTTTCTTTGCCTCAGATACTTTTGTTTTCTTCTCATGATTATGATAGATGGTGACAATGACAACAAATCTGATATTTAATAGACTAGCATCTTTTGGAACATGGGTAAATGAGATCAGATACATGTATTATCATCTATTACATAATTTCAATTCCGTCTCAGGTTAGCTTAATATATTGAATAACTCTTCAAGTTGAATCATAGAATGATAGACATTGGTACTTGAAAAAGATAAAGAAAGTATGGAGAACAGGGTCTGGGCATTTAAAAATAACTCTCCAGCCAGATGACCCCCAAAGCCCAGCCAAGATTGCAAACCACGGTCCAATCCTTTTATTTTACAAATGAGATCATAAAGTCATAGAAAATGCTGGTGAGATGTCATTTGAATTCAAGAAGAAATGAATAAAAATAAAAATAAATTTTAAAATTCACCTAATAGAAATGATTTGTTCGTGTAATAGGTTTAGTAATGACTCTTTTATTTGTAGGTGCCAGAAAGCCAATCCAACAGCACAAGAATAAGGCAAAACAGATTCCCTTATAGAATTCAAGACAATGGTGAATATCAAACCATGGAAAGGGCAAGCATGTAACTGGGCATTAGGCATATTTCATACCAAGTACTCAAGTGCTACCATTCCTCTCTACTGTCAATCTTTAATTCGCTTTCATTCCAAAATAAATTTATCCATATGGCAACACATGTGGTTGCCAATGATTTCTATATTTTACACTTCATCATTTTTGAGACACTAGGAAGAAAATGAGCTCAAGCTTTCCATAGGACTGAATTAAAATGTCCTAGAAAAGGGATTCTATTTGAGTTGGGAACAAACCCTAAACCAAATTGGACCAGAGGACAGGACACTGAAAAAAGCACTTCCATATAAACCATGTTGATAGAGGAAGACATTATTTTTAGAAAAGGATTATTTAGAAAACCATCTCAGGTACCTACTGAGATAACTTAGTTACTTAATTTGGAGAAATACATTAATTATCTTTATAATATTTTCATTGGAAACTCTTTACATGAAATTCAAGATAATATTTTCTTGGGAGATATTTAGCTTCAGCAGAGTAGAATCTTCTAATCCTCTGGGCAGTGGGGTGGCCTGAGAACCTCACAGCTCAATATATAGACTTTTACTTACTGTCCTTGCTTTTGGTCCTTCACTTCATTTCTGGGATATGCAATGGCTGGGTCCCCAGGTTAAAACATCTTAGTTCAATTTCTCCATGGAATAAACCTCTCTTTATCTGGCAGAGGCATGTAGGAAGGAGGAGTTGTTCTGTAAAGGCTGGGAGTGGGTCTGTGCAGAAGAGATAACATAGCAGGCCTGAAGTCACTGTCTTTAGGAGGGCCTGCTTGCAAGGTTGCCATCTGGGAACTTGGCTTTTAAGATGATCTTTTTGTCACTAATTGATAAGGTAGTTTTGCCCTGCCTAGGCTGTTTGTACAAACACCATCATTTATGGTGAATACTTGCTTTCCTTCTGGGAGTCTGGAATTTTTGTAGTTGCTAGCCAAAGGGTACTTACATGACCAGCCCTCAGTAAAAATTCTAACTTATTAGTCTCAAACAGGCTTCCCTGGGCAAAAATAGCACACACATGTGTTGCTGCATTTTCTCTGATGGAAGGAATGTGTGCTCTGTGTGACAAGGGAGGGAGAGAGAGTAGGAAGCCTGCACATTGATTCCTCCAGAATCCACCTGTTTTTTCCCTTCCTGATCTTTATTCTATCACTGTAATAAATCTTTGCTGTGAGTGCAATTATCTGCTGAGTCCTGTGATTCCTTCTAGTGAATTACTGAAAGTGTGGGTGGTCATGGGATACCCAAAACAGGAATCTTACCCCCGGGTGTATGATGTGCCCAGATCTCTCTTCGATATCACTTTGCATCTTCCAAAAATCTATTGGAATCAGTTTCTGGTGTTCCCTCCCAAATTATTTTTGTCCATGTAGACTAATACAATTTTTCATTACTGTAATGTCATTTTAGTGCAAATTTGTGTGACAGAGGATATAAACATGTGTGGCTAACCTGCCATATATATGTGGAAGCTCGCTATTGTATCTGTGAGGGCTTTTACATCTTTTCGATTGTATTTATTCCTGTCACTCCAACTCCAATTCATATTTTACATCCCTAATATCTGCCCTCATATCCATCTCTAATAATTTTTATCTCTTTGTCCATTTCCTAATTTTGTGTAAATTTTTCTGAAGTTACTTTTCCACTCCACTATTAGAGTATTCTGTATATTAATGGTTTTAAGTAAGTTATAAGTTGTTCATTGGTATTATTTTGCTCCATAATTTTTTCCTTGTAGTTGTACCTGTTTAAGTTTTAAAATAAAATATTGTTATGATATTATTTTTCACTAATTTTAAGCATGTTTCATAGACTTAATGTATTTTTAACATTCCCCGAAAGGATAGACAAATGCTGTTTAACTTTTTATTACATATATACTAATTTCCAAAAATTTTCATCTTTCTCACATCCACAGTTTCTTTTCTTTTCATTTTTTATAACTGTAGTCTTTTTGTCAAAGTTTCAGGTTATAATATTTTTCTATATATTCACGTTGGAGTGGATGGTTATTTTTGCACCTGCTATTTGTTCCAGAATAATGTGGTTGCAATTTCTTTGACCTCATTGTTTGTTTACTTATGAGCTGTATAAATATTCCCTTTAGAGTTTGAGGGTTAGATGTTGATAGTTCATATTTTCTTCAGCAGTCAAAAGTGTTAAGATGACATCATGGGCTGGTACAATTTGAATTTTTGTTTTGTTCTATTTTGCTTCTTTGCTGGATTTTCTCTAAAGTGGTTGAGACCTCCCCCCACCCCACCCCTTTTTTTTTGAGAAAGAATCTCACTCTGTTGCCTGGACTAGAGTGCCGTGGCATCAGCCTAGTTCATAGCAACCTCAAACTCCTGGGCTCGAGCAATCCTTCTGCCTCAGCCTCCCCAGTAGCTGGGACTATAGGCATGTACCACCATGTCCGGCTAATTTTTTCTATATATTTTTAGTTGTCCAGCTAATTCCTTTCTATTTTTTTTTTTTTTTTTTAGCAGAGACAGGGTCTTACTCTTGCTGAGGCTGGTCTCGAACCCCTGAGCTCAAACGAGCTCTCACCTTGGCCTCCTAGAGTGCTAGGATTACAGGCGTGAGCCAACGCACCTGGCCTAAAGTGGTTGAGACTCTTGGCTGCAAGCTATAATACTTCAATTTTGCTTTTGTCACCCTGCTTCTGGGTGAGCCAGCACTTTGGGCGGAATTAAGTTTAGAAAAAAAAGTAAGTTTTATATCATAGGTCAGCTCAGTTTTTTCCCCCTATAGTTATCTTTGGTCTGAAACTGGAGAATTGGCGTTAGGGATATGCTTTTCTACTTCTCACACAATCCATACTCACCTCTACACCTAATACCTGTCAGTTAAGGAGTAACTATAGGAGTAACTTTTAGAAGAAAAGTAATGGTAATATGTCATGGCAACATGTAGGCTCCTGGTGGTGTCTCTTCCAGTTCTACCCCACAAATGATCTGTGGACAATGGGGAAATGTACTCCAGCTTAGGGATTTCCCATCTCTTCCTCTTTGTTTACCCCCCACTGCTTGTGACTGTCTGCTGGGGAATATTAATGGAGAATTTCAGGACTTCCTCCTTTACTCCCCATGATACCATATTAGATTTCCAAGATACTCCTTTGATTTGGACCAATATGTCTTTCTCACATTCTTTAATTCATCTTTTATGAATTATGAGATATTTCCCAGTTTGAGCAGTTTGAGCATAGATATATTTCTCCCTCTCTATTCTTATTTCATTTCAGCTAATTCTGAAAGTGTTTTCAATGTACATCAAAATTACCATCTTTTACAGAAGGCTTTTTAATAGCAAACTTCCCAGATTGATATTATGTGAAATTCTTAGCCTTAATGGAAACTTTTGAATAGGTTTAACTAAAAATAAAATGATGTTCTAATGACAGGCCTCTCCCACCATCATATATAGTATCTTAGAAAAGATATTGGCAAATTAGAAAAAAGATTCTGGCTCTGGGTTAATAGATTCTAAGCTAAATTAGAGCACTGCTTAGTGCGTGAAACAATAAACATTTTGGTCATCACTCAACCTTCTTGGCTGCGCATAAACTGCATGAATGTAGCAAGCAGTCCAACATAAAAGTATGCTAGATAAAATTGCTAGTGTTTAATATCTGTGTAAAAGAATCAAAATTTTTTGGTTACAGTAGTTTTATAGTTTTATTTATCTGTTGATTTAACTATATTTCATTATTACCTTATTGTTTTTTAAATAATCTACACATAAGATGGGAAAATGCATTCCACTGATCATCTTACCTAATTTTCAGTCTACAAAAAGCTGTGAGCAAAAGTAGAACTTGCTGATTTTAGGACCTATGATGCCATAATTTCATACAGATGATAAGTTTAAAATTTTATAAATTTAGGTTATTTGACAAATGAAAACTTAAATGTAAATTACTTTAGCATATTATTAATCTAAACATTTTCTACTACTTGAAGGATTCAAAATTTTTACTTTAATAACAAAAATATTTATTAGGTAAATTAATAATGGAATATTTTCTGTACATCCTAACATCATGGGTTTAGTTGTCTGGAAAATATTCAACATCCACATAAGATTGCTTGTAGCAGCTTTTAATGCAAACACTACGTATAATAGTAACTGCTAAATTTCTTTGGAGAGCAGAACTGACATTCCAGGAGGATAAAATAAGATTAAAGTACTTAGAAAAAAACTAAATCTGTCATATAAAGAAGTTTCCTTTCAACACCAGGAGTTGCAGATGGTCTCATCACCAAGTAGATCTACAATATATGTTATGGGATTATGAAGTTGAGTTTTTAAAGCTCTGACAACATTTTCTGGTTTTTACTACTAACAATATTTAAAAATTGTTTACTTCATTTTCTAAATACATTAGTTCCAGGTTTGTCCTGGAATAAAAGGGGAGAAAGTAGAAAGTAACTATGAATTTTCCTTTTCTAATACGTACTTAAATTATTTTCGTATTTAGAATTCAGTTTGTCAAAAGGGGACACATACTAAAATGAATACGTAATCTTCTTTGTCTTAATCCTCCAACACCACTTGTGGGTTTTTAGAGCGCATATCAACTCTTCCATTTGTCATTTAAGTGAAAACTGAGTGATTTTACCAAATGACGCTTTTAGGTTTACGTGGTTTGTTGATACAGCTATTAGTGGTAATAGTAACTAAACCAAACTTGCAAAAGACAGCATACTTTTTAAAACTGTCTGGATTTCTGCCCCTAATTTCTATACATTTTATGGTTTGTCATCTACTGGGAGACTTATTTTCTTAGGGAGCAATAATACTGCTTACTAGGTAGTAGAAGGGATTCTTTTAATAAAGAAAAATTATTATGGATGAGTTAGATGGTTGGTTATCATTGACCACTAAAGGAAAGTAAACAGCCTAGGACAAGACCTGATTAAGACCAAAAATTAAATAATCTCAGCCAGTTTACAAATACAATTCCTTCTCAAGAGCCATTCCTAATGCAACATTCCTTAAATTGATAATCTTTGATTACTTTTTATAGGAAAAATTACATTGTAATCTGGACTGCATTAAAATAAAATCTCAAGCATAACTCTAAATTTATCATAATATCACTCAAGGAAATAATATTATCCAAGATTTCATAAATAACTCAATTTGAAAATTATATACAAATTTCTTATTCAGACTTTGTTAAGGCAGAGATTTAGCTGTGGCAGAGTTGGCTAGTTGCTCATCAAACAAGTGCTTCTCCTTTCTTAGTGTAGGATTGTTTCTTGAAAGCAGCTGCTTTGACAACCAAATTTCCTGGTGGTTTATCCCTTCCTTTTAAAATCTTAACAAAAATAATGCCTAATACTCAGTAATTTTGACTTTCTTAGTTGTCTAGCAGACACTGGAGTACCTTGTACTTGGATTCAGGCCCTCTGAAGTCAACTGATCCACAAGTACTGGCAGAAATTCTTCCCTTTTCTTGGATATCATTGCCAATTCTTCACAACAGAGGTGGCCAGGTATTAATCTCTCTTCTTATCATGATCAAGTATGCCTTTAAATTCTTTATGAAGTTGACAAACTGTAAATAAAAAATAGGTTTAAATGTCAGTTTTTTTCGTAAAATAGAAAAATTTTAAATCGCATTTTGATAAGCGGGGAATGGCTACATAGCCAAAGTTTCCAGCACTGCAGGCCATTTCACATGTTAGCAAAACAAGCTCCACACAAAGATGCAATTTAAAATCAATAGGCATGATTGCTAATTTTAGGGATGAAAATTGAGATTGAGGTTTCTTGATCAATTGTCGATAAGTGGTGATTTTCATAGGCTTGGAGAACAATAACTTAGACTAAAGATGGAAAAAGTGGCTGTTTTACATATAGCATGTCTATCTTTTGTCCCCACTGCTTCCTGTTCCCTTACACTCAGCTACATCACACAGTTGCAGTTATTTACATGGCCTTTTTTGTTTCTAGCCTCTGGAACACACAAATTTCAAACTTCTCAGAAAACATCCTTTTTCATTAAGTGTAAAATAAATTTCTGACAGTGTAACTATAACCCACTTTGCATTATTCCAAATGTGTAGCATTTGCGACAATTTAAAAAAATTGGTAGAGTGGTTGCTTTGTTGCATTAAATGCAGTATGCCTCCAGCCACTTCATGTAATATGCTGTGGAAGGAATATCCAAAAGACACTTAGGAATAACTGGAAGTAGGGGCAATGACACTAGGTTTCCTTGAAATACAAGATGGTCCAAAAAGTTCAGCTCCATGGGAGAAAAATGAAGAAATAGCAAGTTATCAGTTCCAAGTTCTTAAGAATTCTGCTGTGTTTCTTCTTCAGTGTAAACAGTGAATCTAGGTGAATTGAAGAGAACAGGTTTAAATATCAGTGTCCCTAAAAATAAGAAAGGACCATAGAATGATCCTTTTGTTTCCTAATGGAAATAAAATGATAAATGAGTCCTTTTGTTTATGTTCACTTTTCACAACAGCTTTTTTTGATAAGATGGGGCCATACTATTTGATTTTAGAGGTTAGGGGACTTTGACTTGGAGAGGTTATGATTTGTGCAAGTTCTCTGAAATGAGACTAAGGTTAATGCTCTTTTTCTTTACTTGTGGTCCCTGCTTCATATAAAACGATGTTGCTCAAATCAGGCTGGCCTGTTAAGTAGCATGAAGAAAAGGTACTCTTTGTGGACTATGTAAACCTCTGATAATAATGGTCGTTTGGCTTCAGATTGGCTTATTTTGTTTATTTTGGAGTTGTATCATCTGTTAAATGATATTCAGAACTTTTATATTACTAAAAGCAACACAAATATACGTGCACATATATATCATTGAAGTAACAGTTTAAAAATTGAAGCTGAATATTTGCTATAACATTATAGTCAGAGGAGCTATTCAAAATACTTCAGCACCTTTTATGGCACAGAAACTAGCCAATCAAAATAGGCCGCTGGCCCATCTGGATGGGAGCTAGTGATAAACAGCCAGTGTGACTGACTTGACCATCAGTTCTAAGACCGGAGTATTCGTAGGCTGCAATTTCCGAAGGCAAAGATGATGTGGACTTGCTCTTGCTCTGTCCTCGTACCAAGTGCAAGGCCAGACACTAAGTATGCTCTTGATGCAGACTTTTAAATAAACCCTTAGGCACTGAATTTCAAAAATTTTCTGAAATCATGATAGAACTTGCTTCATGATGACACTCTTACATATTTATGTTGAAAGAGCAAAAACTGGAAAATAGTTACTGAAAGAAAATCTGTGAAAAATAATGCACAAACTGTACTTGTAACCAGACTCTTATTTTCAAAGATAATAGTTCAAAGTTTTCATAAAATATTTCATTTGTCAAAACATCACACATTAAAAATCACATACTGATATTCAGATGCTGTTGTGAAATTGTGAGTAGATTGGATCACTCTCTTGGGCATTTTAATTAATATGAGTCTGTTACTGTGAGACTGATCCCTTCTCTGCTTAGAGAATTACCAGCCAGTACCACTGTTTTCGTTGAACACCTGCCTGCACACTCTTCAGATCCCATAGCCACCATCTGACATCTGCTCTCTGCTTATGAATGATTCCATATGAGGCTTGCATTTTACACTTAATGGGATATAATTATTTTATAAGCATTCTTCATAATTTCAGAAGAAACATTTTTGTACTGTTTCTAGTCTGAATTCTGTTTAAAAGTATCTTTAAATTTAATGACAATTCTGATCCTTTGTATGTGACAACTTCCACAATTAAAAATAAGTGCAGAGAATGGCACAGTAGAAATCCTATTCTTTGAATCCCCACAAATTGGAAAGTACAGCTGTCTATTGATGTAGACTTTAAAAGAAATTAACAGCCATGTAAATAGTTGAGATAATCCCACAAAGTTTGTCAATAAATATTTCCTCTGAAAAATGTGGAAGACATATGCAAATAAAGTTTTAAAATTTTCTGGAATAAAACTTAGGGGAAGCTATTTACATAATTTCCAGTAATATAATAAATTCCTAAGGAAAGCATGCTTATTGTTAACATATTTTATTCAACTATTGCACATTTGGAGACACAATTTTATAATCTGTGGGGAGGCACTGTTAAAATTACATATTCTCCAGATGTAAATGATTTTCTGACCTATTTTTAGTGTTTTTTTAAAAATAAATGGCAATGGTTAGGGATAACTCCTCTTTGAAGAGACATTTGTTAACTACAATATGATTTCTAGATTTACAGAGTGAGTTCTTGTGCCTTGCAATGATATGTCTCCTTTATAAAGCCTTGCTCTTATTTTCAGGTGAAATTGAATGAAAACTATATATTTGTATCTTTGTTTAACTCCAGCTTTTAACTTTCCCAGACTTTTCCCTGGGATTAAGCATAATTTTTAATATATATACAGATGTGTAATCATTGGACATTTAGTTAGATGATTTTTGTCTGTTGTGAACTGAATTGTTCTCTACAAGTTCAAATGTTGAAGGCCTGACCCCCAGTGTGACTACACTTGGAGATTAGGCCTTTAAAAAGGGAGTTAAGGTTAAATGAGGTCATAAAGGTGGGGACCTAATTCAACAGAACTGGGTTCCTTAAAAGAAGAGCAAAAGACACCAGAGATTAAAAATTAAATATAATTTGATTTTTTCTGTGGTGCATACAATAAAGTGACCCTTTGCAAGCAAGGAAGAAAGGCATCTTGATCTTGGACTTCTAGCCTCTAGCAGATGTGAAAGAAGACATTTTTTGTTGTTGAATCCACCCAGTCTGTGGTATTTTTCTTTTTATGGAAGCCCAAGCACATGAATACATTGTCTAAAGGTATTTTACTGTTCATGGCATACTGGCTTTTGTTCCTTGGCTTTTCCTATCATGGTTGCAAAATGGTCACCCCAGCTCATGCATCACCTCCTCAAAGGCCCCTTCAGAGGCAGGAAGGGGGGTTTCTTCTTACATTCTTTTTCTCAGGGAGAAAAACTTTTTTCAGAAGTCCCTAAGTATACTTCCTCTCAAGTGCTATTGGCCAGGATTGGATCACATGTCCATAACCATACTGAAAAGGAATGTGGAAAAGGTACTTATTGGCATTTCCAGCCTTAGAGTGGGAGGTGAGCCTTGTTAGTAAGTAAGAAGGTCTAGGGAATGGCAGTTAGGCAGACAACCGATATTGTCTGTCTGTACATGTGTTAAAGACTTTTTTCCAAATGGAAATATGTTATACAATAAATATTTCCTTTCTAACCTAGCATTATGAATATCTTTCTTGTCAGCAAATATAACCTGTATGTATTTTAAATACATAAATATTTTATATATATCCTTATCTCATACCACATATACCCCATATACCCCTATATCATCCCTGTATCATCATCATACCCCATCATGACATGTAACTAGTAAGACTATCAGGAATGGGATCAAAGCCCATGCTTTAAAAGACAACATAATGTTATTTTAAAAGTAATCTTCCTTTTGGACAGTTGGAGTATTTATAAAGGTATGATATTATAATATATTCTGCAAAAATTTCCTCAAAATATAATACACACATATTCAATTATTTCTTTGGTTAAATGCCAAAGAGTTAAATTTCTAGATTGACAGGTATACATATTTCAAGGCTTTAATATATATTTTATATTGCATTGTATAAATGTTATATCTATTTACTCTTCCATGTCAGTTTTTAAAGAGTGCCTGTTTCTCAATACTCTCTTTAAAACTATGCATGATTACGAAATTACTAATTTTATATTTTGACATTTTACTAGGTAATTCTCAATGTACACTATTTTTAAAATTTCCCTTTAAGCTTTCCCTTAATGGTGATATTAATAGATTTATATATTAGCCATTTGCATTTTTTCTTTTGTAAATTATGTTTATATACTTACTCCATTTTTTCATTGGGATGTTTCTTGCTCATTTGTAGTACAGATTTTATACATGAAGTTGTGTCAGTGGAGGTTCTCTTTCCCTTAGTAAAGTGAGGAACACACTCCAGGTGATCAGGTGAGGCTAATCCACATTACCACCTCTCCTTAGACTGTAATACATTAACCTAATTTGCTTAAATGACTTCCCCTACTAGACAAAAATCTCTCAAGAGTAATCTCTCTGTTTCTTATGTACCTAGTATTTATCAAGTACTTAATACATTTTGAGGAAGTAAAGAATAATTTATTTACTTGTTTCTAAAAATCAATACAGTGTCATGTTTACTTAAATGATATTATAGATAAAACAAGAGTTTGTTGAGTAAGTTTGCAATTATCCTAATGGAAACAAGGTATGATTTTCAAATAAAATAGCCATTTGACTATTAAACAATCTCTTTAATATGTGAGGATTGCCCCAAAGCATATATTTAAATAATGTTTTATTTTGTTATGTTTTCAAATCTGCTAATAAGAAATGATACAATTCCTGACAAGTGTGTCAGGAGAACCCTACACATTTTTCTAATTAGGAAAACACTTAACTCAGAAAAAATAAATTCTTGCTCTATTGCCTAGCACAGCAGAGAAACACTGCATTGCAAACTCAGAAGTGGCCATCAGTTCATACAAGCGCTACGATCCTCTTTGGATCTGAGTACTTCAAATAAGTTTGGAGACTATTGGTTCACACATGGTTTGAAGGACACTGATGTACAACAGATCTAGACCACAGGTATTTGGTCATCACTGAAAACAGATTAACCAATAGGAGTTTCCCAATTTCTTTTTTTCAGAGCAGCTGTTTGCTTCTATGTGCTCAATAACATTCAGTTTTGTTTACTAATTTGTCCTTTTGGATAGATCACTGTGCTAGCCACTGTGAAGAGTTATAAAGAAAATCAGACTTTCAGAACTTCATATTGAAGGCACACAAATTTATCTGAAAATCTTCTACAAATCTCACCGGAATGAATGTAGAAGAACAGAAGAGACACCTAGCTTTAGTTAGAAGAGGAGGAAGTGGTGTGGGGAGTAGGCTCTATGGCTAGCAAGTGCACGCAAGTAGGCTTCCGGGAGTTGGAAGAAGAGGCAGGCGGGCACATGAGGAGACATACTCTTCTTGTTGGGGAGAGTATGGCAAGTGATTTTATTGGGCTCAGAACAATGGTGGCAACATGCCATGGGAAAGCACAATCACATGGGTTGACACAGGAGATAACACCCTGATCACATACGTGTGCTGACTCATGCCTCCCCGGAAGGACAGCGGAAGACATGCTGGCAATCATTTAGTTTGGCCTAAGAAACCTATTGCCTATACAAATGAATTTCCCTTACAAGTGGCAAAAGAAAAGGTATAAGAAAATTTTGAGGAGTAGGAATCTAAGTAGGGAACTGTGAGGCAGACGCCTGTTAATTTTATTCTTCTAACCAGCTTTTAGGACTATTTCAGATTTCTTTAAAAATAGGTGTATTATTTTGATAAGATATATCAATTAAATTTTAAAAAATAAAGTAATTATGAAACATAAGTCTTGCCTTCCAGAAAAGAGTCAATTAAATAAAACATTTAATTCCTAAGTTGAGCATTTCCTGAGTGATAAGAGTCTGAATTAGAAGCCATCTAAGAGGCAATCACTTTATCACTGAATCTACTACTGACACTAACGTTGCTGTGTCTTCCAAGAAGCCATCAGAGTGCAAATCTTGTCACCTTTCCCACACTCCATCGATAACACTATGTTGTCTTCCTTTATCAAAAACACTGCCTATGGAATCCCTCCTGGCTCTGAGACCCCTCTGCCTCTCTTATAAACTCCCATGGAAGACATAGTATTAGGTGTCCCTGGCTCTTCTGAGGAGGTGGTGGGTCGGTATCTAGGGACCTGCAGTGGTGACTGTCACCAGAAGCAAAGACACCATTTCATGGTGTGTGTATGTGTGTGTGTGTGTTGTAGAGGGGGGTGTCTCCCTGTTTCTGCTCTCCTACTAAGTGCAACCCTGGTACCACATCCTGGTGCTGACAATATATCTCAAAGGGGCAATTATCACAGATTAAAATTTACAGCCACAGCTTCAATTTGTTGAAATACAACTTCAACTTTTTTAAGAATACACACTTTTGCTCAGTAGAAAGCACTTAATATCACTACTTCTAGATAACACTGGTTCAAAAAAGTTGCTTTTAAGGAAATTACTTAGTTCAGCATACAAAAACACCTTTTTCCAGGTAGTTTCCCCTATATAGGTGCTTCCAAGGGTAAACGTGACACCTCAGTGTAGGGACCTGTTACTTCTCCCCGCAAACAAGACCTTTCCCTTAGTTTCTACTGGAGATTGTACTCCTAGATATATATGTAAGAAAAATGAAAACATATCTTCACACAAAATCTTGTATAGGAATTATTGGTAGCAGTAGGAGAAACAACCCAAATGTCCATCAACTGATGAATGCCTAAATAATAGTGTTGTAGCCATACAATGGAATATTAGTCCACCATAAAAGGAATGAAGTTCTGATATATGTTACAACATAAATGAGGCTTGGAAACATCTTGTGAAAGAAGCCTGGCACTGAAGACCACATATTATATAATTCCATTTAGATGAAATGTCTAACATAGAAAATATCAGAGACAGGAAGTAGATTATTGGTTGGCACAGAATGAAGGGTTGGAAGGTAATAGAAATGACTGCTAATAGGTCCATTATTTCTTTTTGGAGTGACATAAATATGCCAGAATTAGATAGTGGTGATGGTTTCACAACCTTGTGAACATACTAAAAACTACTGAGTTGTACATCTTAAGATGATAAGTTTCACGGTATGTGAATTATATTTCAATATGAAAAATTAAAGACTGAAATAGGACTTCAGTCACAAACAAATGCCTTTATCATATTAATTCAGACAAGTAAATGCATGTAGTTTAAAAGGTTCACACAATTGTTTATACTTAGTTTGAAATCATATGTTTATAAGTCCATTATTGACCAAAACATACAGTGTATTTCTATCAAACAGAAATTTGATAAATTCTATTGATAGAAATGTTTGATTTTCCCATATTTACACACACACACACATACAAGCATTTAAAAATTTAAAAGCAAAAGCTGTAAAAGTTGATTTTAGAAAACACGTCTAATACTAAGGCTCTCAATGTAAATGTAAAATGACTTCTAATCTGAGAAGTTAGTGGTTCTTACCCTTGAATAAGAGAGCTGCTTTTGTAAACTCTAATCAGAATTGAGTCTTTTAAGTTCTAATAGTCAAGTTCAGATCTAATGATTCTAATTGTCAAAATAAACTTGTTATAGAGAAGAAGACCCTAGTGTAGACTTGGAACATTGCAGTAGCAATTGCATTAGTGGTCATGGATGTGCCTGCTATACGTGGTTAGTATTTTTATTAAGTCCATATTCTGAAAATTTATTATTTTGCTCTACTTAATGCCTGTTGGCTGGAGGCTGTAAAGTATGGAGTCTTTTTCCATTCTGATGGTATGATGCCATTTGGTGGAAATACACATATTGCTGTTTACTCTTGGAATCGTTAGACTGTGAGAAACTTTGCCAAATTCCATCTATGCATGTGTAGCTTGGGGTCAAATCTGTTTTTCCTTAACATTCTATTTCCTTAGAAAGACAACCCTGGCCTTCAGAAATCCCCAGGCAATTGTCTTTGTGAAAAATAGAATTTTAAATAATTATTTAGCGTATTCTACAGTTCACCTGGGGTTCATTCTATTGTTGGGGTTTTTTTTTGAGTTATTCACATTGCAGGAGAAACATGTTTATATTCTATCAAATGAGCACAGAATAATTTTAATATATTGATAAATGGTGACTTTATGAAGTTTCAAGGATATGAAAATTAATGCTAAATTATTTTCATTTTTAAACAGATGAGATTTATTAAGAGAAATATATAATTTAGAAAATTTAAGTGGAAAATGGAGACAGCATTTCTGCATACTTAAGGCTAAATGAAAACATTATGGATATAAGGAGAAATGAATTATTATTCTGTAATTAATGCCAAAAGTGGCTTCACTTTGAAAATTGATGTCAATTCCACTGAAACTTAATGCATTAGACATTGCAGAATGTTTTCCCACTTGGTTAGGAATAAAATGGATTATTTTCTTCAATGGACTGTATGATGATTCCCAGGGGATATTTTCATTAAATATCATGACAGGCTAAATTTTGATTGGAACAAAATATTAGCAATAATTTTAGTGGTCATGGATGTGCCTGATGTATGTGGTTAAGTGCACTGATTAGGTTCATAGTTTGAAAATGTATTACTTTATTTGATATATTTTATGTGAAAACCCAAATGCTCTCAATGTGCAAAATTTTCTCTTTCTCTACAATCAGGACTTTTAACTCATACCTAAACACTCAACATCATTATAACCAATATTCTACTCAGTTTACCTTTCTTTTAATACCAGCATCATTTTAATCATCCTAGGAGGTATTAATCCATTCCATAAAATTCGTGAATGACTCCCCATTTTTTTAGGTAATTTATCCTTATTTGAAATTTCAATGCCTTTACAGCCTGGCTCAAGCTATCTTTCCTGATTGATCTTAAATTTTCCTTTATGAACCCTCACTTTATCCTAGTCAAATTGGGCTACTTGACCATTCCCAAATTTCTTTATGTTTTCTATCCTCTAAGCTGGCAAACTGCTTTCATTCCATATACAGAATTGCAATGAGCATCTGTGTTTGTGTGGGATTTTTTTTTGTTAAAAATGCAGATTTATCAGTCATACTTCAGACTAATTGACTCAAATATCAGGGCTCAAGACTCTCAAATATTTTGATAAACATTTTGAAAGCATCAAAATAAATATTTTGAAAGCATTTTGATTAAAATGCTTTTAAATATTTTGAAAGCATCAAAATGATTCTGGTTCACGTTAAGCATTTATCTTCACCTTTTCAGCCACTGTAGTATCATGTTTTAGTAGGTCTACATATTGGAATTCTTATATGTAACTTTTAGAACTCTGTCTAAATCTTACCTCTTTCAAAAAGCTTTTTGTGACTCCCCCCAAAAGATATTTATTTTCTTGACTTTATGTTGCTCATTGTTAACCTAATATAATGCATGTAGGTGTGTATGCTGTGTCTCTCATCCTGTGATATCACTGGAAAATCCTGTAGATCAGAGAATTTGAGTTTTTTTCCTTGACCAATATATAAAATATTTTACATCAAGGTCTAATCAACACACACACACACACACACACACACACACACACACACACACTCTCACACACATCTAAAATGAAAAAAAATCACAAAACAATATTAATCCTATTTCATTAAAGTCATTGTGGTTATTACTATTCTGTTCTATTCTATTTTATTCCATTTAATTAAAAAACGCTTATAGAGACCCACTTGAAAATATCAGGGCTCACTCATGGCTCACTATAAATAGTGTGAAAAATACAGACTTAAAGGGCTAATTTGCACCCACCAAAACATGTTGCAGTATTCTCCTAATTGTTTAATCCCTAGAGGAATCATTAGATTTATTAGTAGAAAACAGATTACTTCAAAATGATTAGATTGTGAATTGTCCGAAATTGCATATTCGAATTGTCCGAATTTGCATAATGTGATGAATTTAACTTATTATGATAATTTTGCTTTGAGATGGTTTCTGCCAGAAATACTTGCCTGAGAAAAGAATTTAAAAGGCTTAAAGTAGTTTAAATTAGTTAATTAAAAGATCATATCATCATATTCAAAACACAAAACAGTGGTTGAATTTTTCTATAGACCCAGGTACAGCATCTGTCTCTTTGAGTTAGGCTAGCCCTTACATTTTCATAAAATAGTCCCCTGTCCCTAATTAAACACGAGCAGTCTCTTTTATAGACTTTGAGCATATCTATTAAGAGTATTGAGATACTTTCAGGACTATAACAGGTAAACCTGATCATTTTCTCTCCAAGAAACTGGCACAGTGCTCTTCACATACTAAGTGCTCAAAAAATATTTATTAGTAAATATTTATTAGTAAATAAATAACTTAAAGAAACTATGGCCCAATGCCCTCGAGTCTCCATTAACTGACTTAATAAAGCTATAACTTAACACTTCATTAATTTTACCTTAAGTCATTGAAATGCCTACTAGATTTTTTTAGAAAAACCTTATTTTGAAATAGTTTTATATACATACAAAAGTTTCTGAGAGTTGCTGAGAGTTTTAACATACTCTTTACTCAGTTTCCCTAATGAAAACATCTTACATAGCCATGGTACTTTTTCTATACTAAGAAATTAACATTGGTACATTACTATTAAATAACTTTCAAAAGTTTTTTTCACGAATGTCTATAATCAAATTCAGGATATCACATGTCATTGAGTAGTAGTGATGTTTCCTTAGTATCCTCCAATCTGTGACAATTTCTAAGAATTTCTTTGTTTTCCATGACTTTGACATTTTTAAAAGTGCTAGTCAGGTACTTTGTAGAATGTCTCTCATTTTGGCTTTGTATAACTTTTTTTTTCATGTTTAGACAGGGTTTGGGGGTTTGGGAAGAATATCACTAAAGAGAAGTATCCCTCTCATCATATGTATATGAAGGAGTACATGATATCAACATGTTATTGGTAATGCTAACCTTGATCCCTTGGTTGATGTGATGTTTACCAAGTTTCTTCACTGCAAAGTCACTATTTTTTCCTATCTATATTCTTTGAAAGTGAATCACTAAGTCCATTTTATACTCAAGAGGGTGGCTATTAAGCTTCACTCCTGGAGGAAGTAGTACATATATATAATATTTAGAATTCTGTAAGAAAAATGGGTTCCCTCTCTCCCAACATTTATTTGTTAAAATAATTTATTTATATTAGCATGAACTCATATATATTTATTTTATACTTTGTATTATAAAATATGATAGTATCATTATTTGTTTTATTGCTCAAATTGCTCCAGTTTCGGCTACTTGGAACTTGTTCAGATTGGCTCCTGTGGCCATTTGGCATGATCCCATCATTTTTTTGAGTACTTCCTTATTTTCTGGCACTACAAGATACTGCAGGTTCATCTTGTATTTTCACAGCCCCAGTCCTAGAATCAGCTATACATGCACATAACTATTACCTACTATGATAAAATAAATGACTGAAACAACAAATTCAGAAGAATAGAAAGAGAACAACAAAGCAGCAGAAATTAGTGCAGATAAAAGTAGAAATTAATGAATTAGAAAACAGAAAATTGCAAAACTTATAAGTAAGCCTAGTAGTCAGTTCTTTGAAAAAATTCCATTTTGTTTATTGAAATTCTTTGTTGAAAGAAAATTCTTTTTAAAAAACTGTCAGCAAAATAAACAAACCACTAACTAACCTATTAACATAACAGTAAGAAAACACAAATACACAAAATTAGAAATGACAAGAGGAAAATAACCATCAAAACAGAAAATTTTAAAATGATGAGACCAATTTTCACAATCTGTGAAAATAAAGTTGAAAGCCTAGATAAAATGAATAATTTCATATGAAAATACAACTGTCAAAATTGATCTCAGTACAGACAGAAAATCTGCCAATTATTATATAAAAAATAGAGACAGAAAATATCTCCCAAGAAAAATACAAAATATACCAGGTCCAGTTGGTTTCATAGAAGAATTCTACTAACCCATTAATGATCGGGTACTTTCCAATACTATTTAATGATTTCAAATCATAGTAAAAGAAAGAAAATGTCCAAATTTATCTTAAAAAACCCTGAGATAAATTGTGTACATTATGCTGCAATTTATGCTTTGCATTTAGCAATATTTATTGGATATTCCATGGGTTAGGGTATGTGAATTCTAAATTATTCTTCTAATGTCTAGTTTCATACTTAGCAGAGATATATAATAATTTATTTAGTCATTTCCTTATTGGTGCTTATTCAAGTTGTTTCTAAACTTTTCCATTTCAAGTTGATGTAAGGTTATAGCTAGAAGTGTGGAATAAGTCCTAGCATTCTATGGCACTGTAGGGTGAATATGTTCAACAATAATTTGGTGTATATTTTCAAAAAGCTACAAAAGAGGATTTTAAATGTTCACCACACAAAGAAATTATAAATGTTCCAGGTGGTAGATATCCTAACTACCCGGACTTGATCATTACACATTGGATACATGTATTGAAGTATCACTCTGTATCCTATCAATATGTACAATTATTGCATTTCAATTAACAAAAGGAAAAAAAAATCCTTGTATATATATCCCTGGAATGCAGAGCTTTTGTTTCTGTAAGAGGTCAGTCAAGTTGATGAGAAATAGAAATTCTTTCAGGAAATAAATATAGCACGAAACTGAATTCAAACCATTTGAGGTTAGTTAGTTCCTAGAAAACAAGTTACATATTAATACTATTCAAAAATATATAGTTTATATAAGTAAGTGAATGTAATCAACGTTTATGTAAATTTTTTAGTGCAAAATTCAAAGTAAGTTCAAGAATGCAATCAATGTGCTTTGTCAATGCCATTTTATTCACTAAAGTATTCTCTTTTATAGAGAAATGTTAGTGATCATATTTCCAAAGAACACCAGTCATGCACATCTTTCTTTTAAATTATTTTAGTCAGTTAAATTCAAACCAAGAAAAGAAACACCTCAAAATACATTTTAAAATGGGAATTATTCAGAGATAGTATAAGACTCTTAGTTAATAATCACTTTACTACTTGAGTAGTATTTCAAAATGACCCTCTTCCATCATCACTTGAACTAAGCATTTAGCTGATTATAGTTATTCATGGTATTAAGACATTGCTTTATTGTAGTATATTCACATTAAAAATGAAAAACATACGTAAATGGAAAATTACGTGAATCTGAAAAATTAAATATCCTCTTTTACTTAATAATTTATAATACTTGATGTAATTTACATCTATGTATATATATGTATATTATACATATATGCGCAAGTGTTTTCTACAATACAAACATGCAGAGGAAAATGTGTTATATTATTTGATCTAAAGCTAATCTTCTCTGATTCACCCATCCTCACACATTGTTTAGCTGAAAAAATATTAACTCATTGTTCATTCTGCTTTTGAACTTACTCTGTACTGATATTTTTAATAGTTGCACTGGTAATACTTTGTCTTTTAATATCATCTTCCTTCCTCTGCCTCTTTCCTTAAGATATTTATGGGGTATAAATGCACAAGAGGTTGTGGCTTAAGTGCCTTAATGGTATGGGGGGAAATGGTAGTGGTCTCCTATCTTGGACCACTATCTCCCTTATTTCTGAGGGAAAACAGTCCATCTGCCCTTCACTGATTCAGATTCCTCTGGGTTCCTGCTGGATCTGCCACATTCTCCATTCAGTCCTCCAGCCTGTCAATCCATTCCAGGCACTTTGGGCCCTTGGCAGTCCTGCTGGCTCTCCCATTAGGCTCCAAACCACTCAGGAAGTGAGGTAGGCTGAGGAGTGCCAATTAGATTCTTTCTCTGTCTGAACATGCTGCTCTCCTCACCTAATTAGGCTAGGCTGAGATGTATCAGCACCTGGTTCTTATGTAGTAATTTCCTGATACCCAGATTGTACAATTGAGCATTATCTCCTGCTCTCTTTCTGCCTCTCCTCTGCCTCAATGTATCTAACACATACCTAGAGTTGGGAAATCAAAAAGCACATTGTATCACTTCTCCTATATTCATTCCTTCTTGTTTGCTAATATCCTGGGCCAATCAGGTGGCAAAGATCAAGAACACTGGAAGGCAAAAGGAGAAAACACAAACAGTATTTTTATTGTACCTTTTTACATATACATTCTCTTCTAATTCTTCTTTATTTCCTCCCCATCAGAAAAGTAAATCTAGTATAAAACCAATTAAAGAGAATATAAATCAGTACATTGGGAAAGTATTAATACCGATTACTTTTCACATGCTCTTACACATTCCTGAGATTCCATAAAAATGGACAATGGTGTCCACATTTCTCTTTAACTACTGAAGCTAAAGAACTCTGATTTTTATAAAACATAAAATTTTAATTATATCATTCAATGGAAACTTCATTGTTCATATTAATTACATCAAATATAAAGAAAAAGCTAAACTTGAATTTATACAATGACAAACATTTGGATGGAAAATTCACTGATTAAGTGAATTAACTGAATAAACTAAACATTACAAAATACCTAAATTTTTGACACAATGTAAGATGACTAGGTGATTTTGTAATATTTATCTAAATGCTTTTGCATAACACACACTCAAGATTTTACTCATGCACCCCAGAACTTCAAAGTATGTGGTTTCATGGAAAAGTTTTCTTAAAATAACAGGGTGCCAAAAAATCAAAATCTTCTGTTTTATGACTTGCACTCTCAAATCAACAAGTTTATTCACATCTTTTGTCATTTAAATACAAGACTGTTGTTAAATCAAGCATGTAAGATGCTTGACAGACAGAAGTGCCAGTAGAGTGTTCAAGAATCTGTAGTCTGTCATTAAATTATATCATCACAATTTGATCCCATTTTGACCCGACAAAAGTCTAATTATATAACTCTTCTTTTATTTCCCTGATTAATTTGGTGGTTTAAGCCATAGTATCATGAAATCTAGCAATAAAACAAAGGAAAATCATATTAACTGTTCATATGTAAAAATGAAAGTGTCTGGTAAAAAAGTGATTATTTACATATTAAATTTTATATTTTCTTTATTTTGGGGTTAACTCTGTCAAAATTTTATTATTAATAGATATGTATGTTGGTATAACTAAAACACAAATGGAAAGTTACAATGTAGAATAATTTTTATTTATTTTACTTTAACACTTTAATTTCTACATTGTGCATGAAAAGCCAGAAAAAAACCATGTTGAGGAGAAAATATAGACAAATGCAGAAGTCAGGCAAAATTATGGAAATGCCATAGTAACAGTTTACTTCTGAAATCATGATTGTAATCACCTTGACAGCATATTGACAAATGCAAAAGGAGTATTTTAAGATTCTAAAAAAATTAGGTGTGGATCTCATAGCACATTGTACTGTGAAAGTAATACTACTTATGATAGCAAACTAATATCCAGAATTTATGAGGAACTCAAACTATGCAGCAAGAAAACACCACATAACCCCATTAAAAAGTGGCTAAGGATGTGAATACATATTTTTTTAAGGTTTTTATTTTTTATTTCAGCATATTACATGGGTGCATTTTTTAAAATAAGACAAATGGTCAACAAGCATATGAAAAGAATGTTGAACATCACTATCATCAGAGAAATGTAAATTGAAACCACAGTGAGATATGATCTTATACCAATCAGAATGGCTATTATTAAAAAAGACAAAAATTATAGATGCTGGTGATGATATGGAGAAAAGGGAACTCTTATATACTGTAAGTGGGAATATAAATTAGTGCAATCTAATCTAAGAGTATGGAGATTTCTCAAAGAACTAAAAATAGAACTGCCATTCAATTTAACAATCCTATTTCTGGGTATCTACCCAAAGGAAAAGAAATCAACACATTAAACAAAGATAACTACACTCATATATTTATCAGAGTATTCTTCACAACAGCAAAGATATGGAATCAACCTCAGTGTCCACCACCAGAAGATTAGATAAAGAGCATGTGGTGTATATACACAATGGAAAACTATTCAGCTGTAAAGAAGAATGAAATTATGTCTTTTACAGCAACACAGATGGAACTGGAGACCATTATTTTAAATGAAAAACTGAAGCACAGAAAGACAAATACCACATATTTTCATTTATGAGCAGGATATAAAAATTAATAATATGTGTACATGGAAGTAGAGTGTGGAATGATGGACAATGGAGACTCGGAAGGGTGGGAGAGAGGGAGAAAGATGGGAAGTTGCCTGGTGGGTACAATGGGCATTGCCTCAGTGATGTAGGCACCGAAGGACTTGATTTCACCAAAATGTAATATATCAGTGTAGCAAAATTGGACTTGTACCTCATGAATACATACAAATAAAAAATAAATTTAAAAAAGACAATAAAGATGCACATAACCATCAATGGTGTTTTCTTATAAACTATGTATCTGTAAATAGAGAGGCAATTTAAATATAAAGGAATATTTTCAGAGTGGAGAAAAAGTTATGATAAATTGGGGTGAAATTTATGAAATCATTATTTTTAGTAATCATCTGGTCAATCAGCTAGAAAGGGTCTTAAGATATCTTATGACTCATACCTCTTCTCCCTATCCATGCTCATTCACTGACCATATGTTTTTTTTTTTTTTTTTTTTTTTTTTTATTTATTTTTTTTCTTCACTCAGACCCAAAGTATCAACACTCACTAGGTGAACTGCTGTTGACGAAAAATACTACCATCATCGTAGTATATGTTTTAAAATGTAAATGCTAACTAGCACTTTGTGGGCTGTCTGCCCTCTGATTATTTACACTCTTGAAAGAAGGCAGTCAAATTATTGGTAATATGATAACAATCCTCTTTGTAAAACTAGGATCATTTTGAGTTACTAGGCCTCCTTTTCCCATCCAAAAATGAGAGTTGGACATTATCTCTGAGCTTTTCACAGGTTCAAATCCTGTGACTATCTCTGATAATCTGCAAGCAAAAAAGAGAAAGTTCCCAGAATTTCAATGTGCAAATGATAGAGAAAAGGAGAGAGAGATGGGAAAGTGTAAAAAGATCAAGTACCTCTCTTGTTGTAATTCATATACTACCCAGGTCATGGAGGGGCAGATAATACAGACAATCATGTTTCCAGATGGAGGGAGGGAGACTGTGCCAGTAAATATCAAGAAAAGATTTTTCTGGTTTTAAAACAGTCAGAACATGGACTAAGTGCCTGATAAGCTTCCAGATGAGCCTCTAGGCAACCTGGTTGTTTTTTTTTTCTTAGAAAGTTTGCAATTTTTGTCTGTATGTCTCCTTTTAGACAAAAGTTTTCACTTGTGAGTTATTTTTAAAAAGTAGAGAAGAGACATTTTGCTTTTTCATATTGTTTTTATAATTTATATTCTTAAAGTATATTGGGGTTTACTTGTGGTTATTAAGTTTTTTTTTTAGTAAATATTCCATGTACTTATAAAAAAGATACATTCTCTACTATCAAGGATTAGATTTACTTTACTGATTATGTTGCTTAGGTCTCCTACATTCTTACTAATGTTTTTTTAAACTTCATCATGCTTGGATTGATTTATTAAAATATATTATTATTGTTGTGTTTCTGTCTATCCTGGAAACTCATGTAGTTTCTGCTGTACGAAAGTTGTTTCTTTATTATTGAGTGAATAAATGTCAATAATTATATCTTTAAAAAAAACATAGCTTTTAACACTAGAAAGTGTCCTTTGCCTTTTAAAAAATATTCTGACTGATTGCTACCCCTTTAGATGTTAATGTTTCCAACTTTATTTTCTTTATATTTCTATGCTGATATATATTTATTCCTCCTATGATTTTAATCATTCTGAACTTCTTTGTTGTAAGTATGTCTCTATTATATAGTATAGCATTGGATTTTACTTTGTTGAAAAATTTGAATATCCTTTTTTAAAAAGATACATTTGCCAATTTACACTTATTGATGTAATTAACATGTTTGGCTTCAGTTCTGCAATACTATATTTCATTATATATGTATATATATTATGTGTTTCTTAATATAAATGTAGATATAGATTAATCAATTATATAATTTAACATAATTATTTTCAACTTATTGCTTTATTATATTATATATAGAAAGGGTTGGGTTTTTCTTTTAATGGTCACCTATATACTAATTCTTTTATATAATACTTTTAATGCCCACCCTCTTTTTTAAGACTATCAATTTATTTGCCACTCTTAGAAGAAAAATTAGCTAGTACTATCTTCCACTTCCTAATCTTCTTCCTCTCTAGCAATCTAAATTTAAGCAATATACTTCACATCAGTAAGCCTGTTCTATTTTTTATATATACTTCCAATTCTTAAACCACTGTTGCAGTTGTGTTGTTTCTACATTATTGTCAGAGACTATAACTATCATATATTGTATTTTCTCTCTTAAAATAATCATTTAGTCTTACTTCTACAGAAACATATAAATTCTGTGGCTATAACCAATGCTTATGCCAATGAATTTCTGGTCATTTTGGTATTTTGAAGCTTATCCTTTAGTAGATTATTTAAGAAGTTATCATGGCAACAATGTTTCCTATGTTATTTTGTATTTTTCGTGATTTGTCTATTTATATAAAAAGGTCAATTTGGCTGGATAAAAATTCGTGATTAACAACATTTTATTTTCTTGAAATCTTACTTATATTGCTCTACCATATTCTAGCAGAAAACACAATGATCTGAAAAAGTGTGCAATCAATCAATTTTTTTTTCATTATAAGTGACTTGGTCTTCTGAAATCTCAGGTATTTTAATTTTCAGTTCAATACTTTTAATAGAATATATTGCAATCTTGTCTGTTTTTAGTTGATTTCCCTTCAGAATATGGCATAATCTTTTATCTTTTTATTTTTTGCTCTTATTATTATTTTAATGAATAATAATTGTACATATTTATGGGGTATGATATGATATTTTGATACATGCATACAATTAATAATGATCAAATTAGGGTAATTAGTATAACCATACCCCATGTATCATTTCTTTGTGTTGGAAACATTCCAAATCTGCCTTTCCAGGTAAATGAAAATATAAAATAAATTGTTAAGTATATTCACTGTGCAATGCTATAGAATATGACAAATTATTCCTCCTATCTAGTTTTAATTTTGCACCAACCAACCCCTGACTATACACTCCCCATTCCCAGCCTATAATAACCACAATGCTACTCTCTACTTTTATGACATCAACTTGTTAGCTTACAAATATTAGTGAAAATATGTAGTATTTATTTTTCTGTGCCTGGTGTATTGTACTTAACATAATCTCCTCCAAGCTCATCTGGATTGCCACAAATGACAAGATTTCATTATTTTTTATAGCCAAATAGTTTTTCATCGTGTATATACATCATATTTTCTTTATCTGTTCATCGGTTGATAGACGCTTAGGTTGATTTCATATATTGGCTATTGTGAATAGTGCTGCAGTAAACATGGAACTGAAGACATCTTTTCAACACACCGACTTCCTTTTCTGTAGATAAATGCATAGCAGTGGGATTGTTTGATCATATTGTAGTTCTATTTTTAGTTTTTTGATGAATGTCCAGTTTTTCATAATGTGTGTACTAATGTACATTCTCACCAACAATGTATAAGATTTCCCTTTTCTCAAGATCCTCACCAACACTTGTTACTTTTTGTCTTTTTGATAATAGTTATTGTAACTGGGGTGATGTCTCATTGAGTTATTCTAACTGGGGTGATATCTCATAGAGGTTTTGAATTGTATTTCCATGATGATTAGTGATGATGAGCATTTTTTCACATACTTGTTGGACATTTGTATATATTCTTTTGAAAGATGTCTATTGAGCTTATTTGCCCATTTTTATCATATTGCTATTATTTGGTAGTGAGTTGAGTTCCTTGTATATTTTGGATATTTATCCCTGTCAAATGAATAGCTTGCAAATATTTTCTTCCATTCTATAGGTTGTTTCTTCATTCTATTGATTATTTTCTTTGCTGTGCACAAGCTTTTTAGTTTAATATTGTCCTACTTGTCCAGTTTTGCTTTTGTTTCCTGGGCTTTTGAAGTTTTATCCATAAAATCTTTTCAAAGATCAATGTCTTGAAGTGTTTCCCCAATGCTTTCTTTTAGTAGTTTTATACTTTCAGGTTTTACATTTAAGTATTTAATAATTTTTAGTTGATTTTTTGTGTATAGTGAGTGATAGAGGTCTACTTTCATTCTTCTGCATTTATATATTCAGTTTTCCAACACTATTTATTGAAGAGACTCTCCATTCCCTGATGAATGTTACTTGGTGCCTCAGTGAAAATTAATTTATTGTGAATATGTGGATTAATTTCTAGGTGTTCCATTGGTCAATACGTTTGTTTTTATGCCAGTATAGTGCTATTTTGTTTACTATAGTTTTGTAGCATATTTTGAAGTCTAGTAGTGTGATGCCTCCAGGTTTGTATTTTTTGCTCAGGTTTACTTCAGCTATTTGGGGTCTTTTATGATTCCATATGAGTTTTAGGATTGTTTTTTTCTATTTCTATGAAGAATGTCATTAGTATTTTGATAGGGATTGCATTGAATCTGTAGATTGCTTTCGGTAGTATCATCATTTTCACTATATTAATTCTTCCAATGCATGAACATGGGATAGCTTTTCATTATTTTGTGTCCTTTCCAATTTCTTTCAGCAGTGTTTTATAGTTTTACTTATAGAGATATTTCATCTCTTTAATTACATTTATTCCTGGGTATTTTTTCTGTAGTGATTGTTAATGGGGTTGCTTTCTTGATCTCTTTTTTGACTAGTTCATTATAGGTGTATGAAGGCTATTAATTAGTATACATTGATTTTTGTATTCTATAGTTTTACTGAATTTTTAAAATAAATTCTAACAAGTTTTTTTGTTGACCTTTTATATTTTTATCTATATAAGATCACACCATCTGCAAACAAGGACAATTTGACTTTCTTCATTCCAGTTTGGATACCATTCATTTCTTTCTCTTGCCTAATTGCTCTGGCTAGGACTTCCAGTACTATGTTGTATAAGAGTGGTAACAGTGGTCATTCTTATTTAGTTCCAGGCTTTCAGCTTCTTCCCACTCATTATGTTACTAGCTATGGTTTTGTCATCTATGGCTTTTATCGTGGTGGTGTATATTTCTTCTATACTTATTGTGTTGAGAGTTTTTATCATGAAGGGATGTTGAATTTTATCTAATGCTTTTTTCTGCATTTATTGAGATGATTATATGGTTTTTGACCTTCCTTCTGGTGATCTGATGTATCATGTTTATTAATTTGTGTATGTTGAACCATCCTTGCATCCCTGGAATAAATTCCACTTGATCATTGTGAATGATCTTTTTAATGAGTTGCTCAATTCTGTAGTTATCTTTATTTATTGTGTCCTTGTCTGGTTTTAGTATCAGAGAAATGCTGGATTTGTAGAATGAATCTAAAAGAATATCTGCCTCTTCAATTTTCTGGAAGATGTTGAAAAGAATTAGTATTAGTTCTTCTTTAAATGTTTGGAATAATTTAACTGTGAATCCATCGGGTCCTGGGCTTTTCTTTGATAAGATACTTTTTCTTATTGATCCAATCTTGTTAACATATAACTTGATCTGGTTAAATTTTCTGTTCGTTATTTATTTAATCATGTAAGTTGCTTGTGTCCAGGAATTTATCCATTTCTTTTAGGTTTTCCAATTTGTTCACATACAGATGTTAATAATAGCCTCTAATAATTTTTTGTATTTTATGATATCAGTTGTTTTTTGTTTCTGATTTTTTAAATTTGGATCTTCTCCCTTTCTCTTTTTGTTAGTCTAACTAGTGGTTTATCAATTTTATCTTTTTGAAAAAACAACTTTTCATTTCATTGATTTGTTTTAATTTTTTAAATTCTCAATTTGTTCATTTCTGCTATGCTCTTTACTATTTCTTTCCTTCTGCAAATTTTGGTTTTGATTTGTTTTTTATTTTCTTGTTCCTTAACATGTATTATTAAGTTATTTATTGAATTTTTTGTGCTTTTTTGATATAGGCATGTATTCCTATAAACTTCCCTCTTAATACTGCTTTTGATATGTTGTGTTTCCATTTTCATTTGTTTCAAGAAAACTTAATTTCTTTTTAATGGCTTCATTGGCCCATTCATCATTCATGAACATGTTTTTTAATTTTTATGTATTTGGACAGTTTTGAAAATGCTTATTGATTTCTAGTTTTATTCCAATATGGTCAGAAAAGATACTTAACATAATTTCAACTTTTAAAAATTTGTTGAGACTTGTTTTGTAGCCTAACATGTGGTCTAATCTGGAGAATGTTCCATGTGCTGACGAGAAGAATATGTGTTCTGCAGTTACGGGATATAATGTTCTGTAAGTGCCTGTTAGGTTCATTTAATCTACAGTGCAGTTTAAGTCCAGTGTTTCTTCGTTGATTTTCTATCTAGATTATCTGTCCAGTGCTGAGAGTAGGGTATTAAAGTACCCGACTATCATTGTATTGGATTCTATCTCTCCCTTTAGATTTAATATTTGCTTTGTATGTCTCAATGCTGGGTGCATGTATCAATATTTTTACAATTGTTATATCCTCTTCTTGGATTGATTCCTATATCATTATATAATGACTTTTTGGTGTATTATTAGTTTTTGGCTTAAAGTCTGTTTATCTGATAAAAGTATTGCTACTTCTGCTCACTTTTGGTTTCTCTTTGCTTGAAATGTTTTTTCCATCCCATCACTTTGATTCTGTGTGTGTCTTCATAGATGAAGCGAGTTTCTTGTAGGCAACATAACTGTTGAGTCTTGTTTTTTGGTTATTTATTTAGCCAATCTGTACCTTTTAATTGGGGAATCTAATCTGATAACATTCAAGGTGATTATTGATAGGTGAACGCTTATTTCTGTCATTTTGTTAATAACTATTTTATTTGTTTTCATTTGTCATTTCCAAATGTAAGACATTTGAAAAGTAGACCCTTTCTCCATAAATCTTTGTTTACTATTGGCTTCCTAAGCTTTTGCCTCAATTACCTAGTTACTTTTATCAATCAAAACTTCAAATCAGTAATCCATACTTAATTTTTTATTCCTGGGTTACCATGTAAGCAACCCTTTTGCTTTCATTTCTATTTTCTTCCCTGTGAGGTCAGTAGTTATGTCCCCATTTTCATTCTTTATATTAGCAATTTGAATATTCTCTCTTTTTTCTTGGTAAGTCAAGCTAAATGTTTGCTGATATTTTCCAAGAACCAACTTTTAGTTGCATTGAATTTTCTCAATTTTTTTCTATTTTCTATTACACTAATTTATGACCTAATATTTATTATATTCTTCCCCCAGTTTGCTTTTTACTTAATTTGATTGGCTTTTTTCTAATTTTTATGCATGAAAATTATTGATTTATGATTTTTTATGTTTTTGAAATATAGGTGTATACAATTATAAATCTTTCTCTAAGCACTAGTTGAACTGTTTCCAATTAGTTTGGGTATGTTGTGTCTTAATGTTAATTGTTTTAAAGTTTTTTAAAAAAATCTTTCTTGTAATTTCTTATTTTACCCATTCTTTATTTAGAAGTGTGTTGTTTAATTTCCACAGTCGTGATTTTCCCAAACATCTTTCTATTATTAACTCGTAGTTTCATTCCATTGTGGTCAGAGAACATACTTTGTATGATTTAAATTCTTTTTGATTTATTAAGCCTTGCTTTAGGGATTGTTATTTGGTCCAAACTCAAAATATTCCATGTACACTTGAGAAGAATGAATATCCTACTATTATTGGGTAGAATGTTCTATATATTTACATTTCAGTTTTGTCTAGTTGGTGTAAAGTGTTGTTCAAGTCTTTTGTTTCTTTGCTGATTGCCTACCTAGTTGTTCTGTTCATTATTAAAGTGTAATATGGGTGTTTCCAGTTATTGTTGAACATTCTAATTCTGTCTTCAATTCTGTCAGTTTTGCTTCACTTATTTTTGGGCTCTCTTGTTAGTTTTATGCATGTTTATAATTGTTATATTTTCTTGGTTGATTGTCTAATTATTATAAAGTGTCCTTCTTTGTCTCTGGTAGCAAAATTTTGTCTTAAAGAATATTTTGTCTGACATTAAATTAGCCATTCCAGTTTTCTCTTAGTTACTGCTTGGATGATATATCTTTTCTTATCCTTTTTTCCTTCAACCTATTTGTGTCTGTGAACCTAAAATGTGTCTTTTGTATAAAGGATATAGTTGGGTCATGCTTGTTTAACCATTTCTTCATTCTCTGTCTCTTAGTTGGAGAGTTTAATTTAATTACTTTCAATGTAAATGCGGAAAGATTGGATTCATATCTGCCTTTTTGCCATTTGCTTTCAATATGTCTTATGTCTTTTGACTTTAAATACCTTGGACCAATACGTCTTCTAGTCTTTGAAATGGGGATTTGTATGCATTTTGAGCACACCTTCAATACTTAGACAGGTAGTTGACAACTCTGCCTTAGCCTTCACTTCCTGATTGCACAGAGCCTTGAAGTCAGTTGTAAGTGAGAGCTTGTAGCATTCTCAGGTATTTCCTAAGAAAACATGTAGCACTGGTCATGTGCATAACCCTATGCATGTATGGGGCCTGTTCTATAAACCCAGGTACATGTCAAAGCTTTTAAGATCCCTTCTATGGCCATCTCACTCCTCAGCTTTTTAAAAAAATAGTTTGGTTAGTGTAATGTTTTTCCCAATGCTTAACCAAAAAGGTAGCCACAGAGTTGATAGTTGCTTCTATTTGATTTTGATAACACCACCACAAGAAAAGTATTTTGGCCAAGGAGTGAGAGGGGGAAAGCTTTTAACACTAGGAGAACTTTGAGTCAGGTCCAACACAGTCTTGCAAGTAAGGTGTTTTTCCACTGCACCACTAGATAAGTAAAATAATAACAATTCCTTGGCAGTGAGGTTTTGAAAGAGCTTTGGCCTCCCTCTTATGGTAGCTTTCAGGCTGCTAGGTTTCACTGTGAATGTGGGTTATTTTCAAGGCTACTATGAAGCTGGAGAGTAGAACTAGGACTTTGGCAAGTTAAAAATGTCAAAAACTCACTGTTTTTACTGAGATCGAGCCTCTCTGTCTCTCTGTCTGTCTCTCTCTCTGTCTATCTCTCTTTATCTTTCTCTTTTCCTTATTTCTTTCTTTCAAAAATGTTTCCTGGGTTGCCGTAAGCTTTTGATGAATTTTCAGAGTTCTGTAAAAGTCAATTCTGACAATTTTTGCCAGTTTTCTCATTGCTTTTGTGGAAGAGAGAGTTTTCAGAAGTCGTTATTCAGCCTTTTTTACTGACATCCAGACCATTGGACTTTAAGGCACTGTGTGAAATGGATTCATCCAATGAGCTTATTGGCAGTGATATGGCTGGACCAAAAACAAAGAGGTTTTCCTGTAATTATCACTCTGCTTTAGATTCCAGAACTTTCCTACCTACGTGAAATAGGTTTGGAAAGAGATGTCCAATTATGATTGAGATTGAATTTACTACTGGATAGATATTCTGGAGCCCTCAAAGTCAGATTTAGTGATTCAAAAAAATTTAAGTCACTTCATATTTCTTGCACATTTGATTTTAAGGTGATAAATTAATGCTTATTGCCCTAGCCTCCAGCTGGTCTTTTTACATCTTGTGTCTCTTCCTTTCCAAATCCATTTCATACTCTTATGATTCTAAAAATCTCACTGTCATCATAATAATCCTTGATTGTTGTGATTCCATCATTATATCCGTGATATAATGATTCCACCATTAACTACAGCACTTTTTAAAAAATATCTGGAAGGTTCAGAGGTTCCAAAAGCCCTCTACACACACACACACACACACACATACAGACACAGACACACACATACATATACACAGACACACCCATGCAAATAGGGCTTTTATCTGTTTTATATACTACATTTCAACATATGATGGTTGACTGCTAAGAAAAATGTTTAAAAATGATGAGCCTATAGTTTTTGTTTTCAAACAATAATAAACTGGTAAAGTTGATACAAAGCCAGATTCCCTGGCTTCAGCTTCAGAGATTCTTATATAATAAGCTTGTATAGGGAGTGTGATACAGGTGGTCTTAATACAATCATTTAGAAAAGGCAAAAAACAATTTACAAGAGGATTAAAAAATCAGCATTCAAAATGCCTCCTATCAGTCAAGTCTACTTTTGCAACTTTTAAAGCAGCTACTCTCCCAAGATTGCCTGTTGGATATGTTTTGCTCATGCTGTGCATTTGCTGATTTATTTACCTCCATCTGACATGTATTATCCCTCTTTTATGCTTGACTTCATCTTCCTTTCCTTAAGGTTCTAGCTCAAATTTCACCTTCTCTGTTTTACTGATCCTACCTAATTTAGCCCACAATGATCAGAAGGAAGAATTGGGCTAAATGCTACTGTTTTCCCAAATAACAGCAATGATTGCTTAGTTTAAAATTTTCTGTTTTCATCACCTTAGGTTTAGCTATGACTGCCTTTCCCTCCCTGATTAGCTGGAGCTCTTTCTAGGCCTGTCAGCCAAACCTGGCCGGGGACCACAGGGCATGGAGACAATACTGATTCAGAGACGTTTTCAGGGGCAATGCAGAAACCAAAAGCCAGGTGAATAGTATCTCTCAAATGGCAACCTTACAGGGCAGACAGGCAAAATCCAGACAGAAGCAACTGTGCAGAAATCAGGACTCCCAGAAGAGAGCAAGTTCTGAGAGAAAAAAAGGAGCCAGTGTCTGCATCTGGACCATAAGGCCCATTTGTGCAGAGGCTGGCAGGACTGGACATAGGTGGAGAGGCTTAGATGGAGGCATGTCAACAGGAGACAGAATCATGAATGATAAATTACATTTGTCTTGCTCTTATTAAAAACATAAGAAAACCCAGAAGGCTAACCCTCAAAGGGCCACAACTTGTTTTTCTTAGCCCAATCCTAAAGAGACTCTCCTTGACCTCAGTTCTGGTTCCCTGGTATCTTCTTTCATCTTAACTTTCTGAGTTCTTCAAAGTATTAGGAAATAGAGAGGAAAAGTAACGAA